>NC_053167.1:15800286-16022786 GCF_016835505.1 Polypterus senegalus
TACTATTTTTTTCTCACTTTCTCTCATCGAATTCTTCCTCCTTACGCCACACTCAATGACCCAATCGCCAGAAGTGACTTTTAAGCTCAGCCAGGAAGTACTTGCACAAGAAACCCCAGGAATCAGTTCTGGGGTCAGGAAAGGCATACGGATCTCCCAAGGCTATGCCTTTAGGACTCCCCCACATGGCTTAATTTAAACCAATAATTCTAGGTTATAGTCGTCTGATTATATGTCAATTGTCCACTTTCACTGGCATTAAGCTGCCATAAAAGTAACATAATGGGTTTCCCCTCTGTCACCTACTGCATTGGGGTACATTTGCCTCTCTGTATTTTCATGATATACCTTCCCTAATCTAGCACTTTACAGACGGCTGATTGAGTGGAACCAATGCATGCAAGTTTTTAGCCCTGTTTTCAAAGATTCTCAGTTAGTACACCACATCAAGATCAGAGTGAACCCTGCATCACTGTGCCCTCATGCGGCTAGAATATACTGTGTATCATGTTTATTATATTACTTAGTCTAGCAGGAGGAAGCATTCACTACATAGATAAGCAGGAAAAGTCTCCTTCCTTCTGCATGTGTATGGCTAATTGAAAAGATAAGCTTCACTATCACAATAATATTCTTCTTCCATATACATTAGTCACTGTAACTTGAAACAAAGCCCCTATTCTTGCTACTGAGGGGCTTGTATTACATTCAATTATTCATTCATCTGTTTACTAAGTTTGCTTATTCAAGAAGTGAGTCAAAGTAGATCAAAGTCAGTAGTGTCAGTACTGGGTGCAAACCTGAATTTGAAGTTGAACTTAAATGGTGTTGTCGACTGTGGGAACTCACTGTCCACAAAGAAATGATGGGATACCAACTGGGCCGCCCCTTTAAATATTTTCAGAGTGCCAAAATAAACAGGTGCTCGGATTAAGTGTAAAACTACAACAAAATATAAAAAGCTGGTCAAAATAAGGCAAAACTCAGGATGGTGCAATGCTCTGTAGAAGGTCGTAATTAGGATATGAGAGTCATTCTGTTGTCTGCTCTCTCTGGAATAAGACGACTCCTGCCGGGAGTTCCTCGACTTAATGTTGGAGGAGGCAGAGTTAGTTGCCAGTTAATTAGGCAGTTAGTCAGTTGCTCTCCTTGGGTAGTGTCTCCATACTGTGGGAGAAAGAAGAGATGACCCTGTCAGCGACATCGCTCCCTCGTGTCCCAGTGTAGAATTGTTTACTACTGATGAGTTCGGAAAGGCAAGCCTTATGTGCTCACACGTGACAACAGGTTACATTCCAGTACAGCACACTCAGCCATCATAATGCACATTACAAGATAGAAACACAATATAAAACATTTAAAAAAAAAATTCATTTGTTAATTTCTTACTCTGGGTATCTATTTGTAAAGGAAAGTATTTCTCCCTATTCTGTATATTTTTAATAATTTCATTCCTATTCCTTTTCCCAAAATATTGTAGGCCAATAAAAGGTCATGGGTAGAAAAGAAACCAGCCAGGCAACATTAAGAACAAACTTGTGTGGGATGTCGTGTCATCACATAGTCAACTCAAACATACGCCCCCACACTAAAGTCTATCAGGCAATTGTACAGAAACCAGTCAGTTAAGGAGGTATACTTGCCATGCCAGGTACCAATAGGTCATATAGGCTATATGCATACCGTACAGCTGACGTACTTCCAATCAAATCTCAGCCAGCTCAGTCACTTTCATTGTCCATACTGCAGTCGTGATTTTTGTTCAGTGGTGAAAATGTCAAAGAAAAAGAAGTGTAAGTTACAGCATACAGATAGTTCTACAGATGAACATTGTTGTGTCCCTTTTCAGGTTTCAGTAAGGACAACAAGATACTTAGTTTTCATATATTTCCCTCTGAAGCGAAAACCTGATATAATTGTATTGTTGCTATCTGCAGAGAGATTTACATTTTAGTCCCCATTCTCAAGTTTGTGGCTGGCATTTTAAAAAAGAGAATTTTCGTTAGCCAAGGTCTGAGATGGGGCAGCAACTGTTGAAAAAGGGAGCAACTCCTGCATTGTTTTTGTAGACGAATTGCTCCATTCCACTTTCAACCCCAGGGGTTTAGGAGAGTAGAAAGCAACTGATAGAGGATGACACACTAGGCGAGGAAGAGGATGGTAAAATCCACAAGGTCCATGACTATGCTTTGGCTCCTGCAGTTGTCCACCTAATGCTTGATGAAAATATGTCCCTCAAAGAGGAGATTCTCCAGCTGAGCAAACAAAGCAGTGTTTTGGAATTCACCGTTTTGTTTTCTCAGACAGAGACATTTGCTTTTTTACGAGGTAAGATGTCCAGAACACTCATGTTAATACACCCTGACAAAAGTCTTGTCGCTTCTCTATTTTGTAGAAACTCCTGCTATTAACCTGACTTTTAATTAATCAACTGGTGTTAGAAATAGCTCATATGAAAATCTAAAGCCCTCCCAAATGATGTTTAATGCACTGAAATAAATTAGTTTCACTGAAAAAAGATTTATCATTTAATGAAGACAGAAAGGTCAAATTTGGGCAAGACAAAAGTTTTGTCGCCTATACAGAAAATGAACAACTTTACTGCAAATCCAAAAATATGTCAGCAAATTAAGTAGTGGTGCTGTGAGATCCAAATTTATATATATTGAATGACTTCCATGCGCTTTAAGGACAGCATCCATGCGGTTTGGCTAGGATTCATACAATTTATTGATGAAGTCATCAGGAATAGCAAAGTCTTGCATGCCTCCTAGAGTTCATCAATATTCTTAGGTTTCGTCTTCCATGCTTTCTCTTTCATCCTACCCCACATATGCTTAATGATGTTCATGTCTGGTGACTGGGCTGGCCAATCCTGGAGTATCTTGATCTTCTTCGCTTTAAGGAACTTTGATGTGGAGATGGAAGTATGCGATGGAGCACCATCCTGCTGCAGAATTTGGCCTTTTTTATGGTTGGGAATATAAGAGGTAGCTAAGATTTCTTGGTATTTTAGACTATTAATGTTGCCTTCCACCCGGCAGATCCCTCGCATACCCCCATACTGGATGTAACCCCAGACCATGATTTTGCCTCCACCAAACTTCACTGTTTTCTGGGTAAATCTCCGCTCCATGCGGGTTCCGGTAGGTCTCCAGCAATATTTGCGGTGACTGTGGTGTAATTCAACAGAAGATTCATCTGAAAAATCCACCTTCTGCCACTTTTCCAGCGTCCATCCTTTTAGCAGGCCGTGCACCTTGGCAAATGCCACACGGTTTTTCAATTGTCTTTTGTTTAGTGCTGGCTTACGGGCACTGATTCGACCATGGAGGCCATTTCGAGACAGAATCTGACAAACTGTTCTGGTTGACACAGGGACTTCAGGTGACCAGGTCTCGTGGAACTCTGCTGCAGTGGAAAATGGGCTGGCCTTGAATTTTTGAGCCAAAAAACAGTCCTCTCGA
Source organism: Polypterus senegalus (assembly GCF_016835505.1). Classification (NCBI taxonomy): domain Eukaryota; kingdom Metazoa; phylum Chordata; class Cladistia; order Polypteriformes; family Polypteridae; genus Polypterus; species Polypterus senegalus. The sequence goes on from NC_053167.1 coordinate 15,803,754, forward strand.
GCAGTTGTCTTGCGGGGTCTTCCTGACCTGGGCTTGTCAAAAATGTTTCCAGTCTCTTCAAATCTTTTTTTATCCTCTGAACTTGACGTTGAGACACACTGAAGGTGTTTGCCACATCAGCAGTGGATTTGGTCTTCAGCCTCTTGATAATCAACATTTTAGTCTCAGGGTGAATCTTACGCATGTTTGCAGAGGTCTAGTTGCAGTTGATGTGAAGGTCTAGTGTACTGGGGTTCTTTTTATACACACCTGAGACCTAATTGATCCATTATTAGTCACAGGTGAAGCTCATATGACAAGGCGACAACACTTATGTCTTGCCAAAAACTGACTCAATGGGCTTTACCAAGCTGTGAATATTAGAATACTTTTTGTCAGTTTCGTTTTGCACTGAAACATTATTACAAAAGCTGAAGGGATTAAAATGACCCATTTCTTGTAACAAAATCTTGATTAGAAATATATTTTAGTGGCACTTCAGGTCAATTTTTACACAAACGACAAGACTTTTGTCAGGGACTGTATAGCATCGGCACCCCAATTGATAGATTCTCTGCTCTTTACATGGTTCTTTTCCTTAAAAAGACAAGTTACCTTTTGCTGCACTGCTTGGAAAAGCATGTGCGACTGTGCAGAACTGCCATTTTTATTAGTGCTCCTGTAATTGAAGATGTAATGCCAGCTCATTCTTTTGGTGATTCATTCCTGGCTAATATTACATGTCTTGTGCCATTGCAGTATTAAGCTTACATACATATTCACCTGTCACTGAATAAAGTATAATAACTAATACCTGAAATTATGTTTTTTTTAAAGAAGCTTAATGTAATAACATATCTATCCCATGTCAGTTCATAGTAAACACAAGCTTTTAATACATCCGGATCTTACCTTCATAATTGGGATGTAGCTTGAGACATGTAGCTTGAAGCCCTTCTCCTTTTTAGTTCCTGACGTTTGGCACAATGTTGAAATAATGTGACTAACATCATTTACTGTTAACTCTTGGCACGTCCTGAAGCGATTGGGTGAAACATGCTACATCTAGATCATTTTGATATCAGCACCTGAAGTCATGAAGCTCCAGAAGAGGTTGTGTATATAGCCTATTGTAGCCCATGAAAAGGGTCATTTCTGAAATGCTGGTAATATTTTAAAGACGGACACTGCACGTGTTTGCTGTAATCCTAGGCCTTTAACTAGTTTATCTTTGTATTTTCTGATACCAAGAATTAAAAAATAATGACAGTCTTCTATCATGTTTTACAGTCATCAAAGGATGGGTCACAAGCAGATGATACAAGATCAAATGTAAGTAAAATTGTTTTTCAGATCAGCCATCTTCTGGTTGTGAGTGTGTGTATGGCTTTCCTAAAAATGCTCCAAAACAGAACTGAACTAATATGCATTAAAAAGATTCAAAATACAGTGTACACATACAGTGTGTGATATAAAGAAAACAAAAACGTAGAATGCTTTATACAAAACTCCACTCTAGCCTGGAGTAGTTCTACTTGCTATTCATCACAATTTCTCACTAATAATTAAGTGTGGAATAACATATCAAGTTGAAAATGTAATAGATACATCAGGACAATCTCACCCGAATCTCATCTGTGGGGATGAAGTTCGCATTATCTGATATGACAAACTGTGTGATTCTCTTGGACTGGAGTCAAGAACACTTGCTTCCTTTTACTTTTCTACCGAGAATATGTCTCCTTTAAGGCTCTTGCTTTGTGCACACTGCTGCAGGAAACTACTTTGGTGAGCAAAGACTCTTTTGGAAGAATGAGTATATTAACCAGTAGATCTATTTTCTGACTTCTCTTCAGGATTTAATAGAAGTGGAGCCTATGTAATACCAGTCTATCGTAGTGTCTATGAATGGTCACACTGCCTCTTATAGTTGCACAACCTAATATGCACATCTTAGGGATGTGGGTGGAAAGATACAGCACCCATCTTTATATATAATACGCTACAGTGGATGTCCGTTTATCTGTTCAGGATTTTAAATCACCTGTAGTTTGCAAACCGTTTGAACTATTGACCTGAAATTTGGTACAAATATACCACGTGATGTCTACTATCTACTTTTGAGGTGATAATTGACCTCCAAATTTATTTTTATTTTATTTTATTGTAGAATGAACTTTAGGCAGCGGGCATCAGGGCGGCCATGTGCCACATGCATACGAGCGCCATTCTCATCCCTACCACCTTCGCCACCACTTCCCTACCTCTTCATATCTTAAATCATTCTTGAGGTAGATTGAAGGCTTAAGTGCCAGCTTAAGTGAAAAATTAAACAAAACATACTAAGTAATTGCACCACAAAAACTGACTTAATCAGTTTTAACCTGAAAAAATGCCAATGAAAGAAGAGTAGAAGTGGGCCGCTAGGTTGGAGAAAAGAAGAGCTGCTCAGGAAGCAACAAGCGCATCAACCTCTGACCAGACGAATGCTAAATGTACAGAGAAAGAGTCTGAAAACTAGGAATGCTCAAGTCAAGTGTATTCACTGCACGTTATTCAAACATAATACAGTCATGCAAACAGCATACAGGCAGTGACTGTGATAGACTTTGAATGTGTCCATCACTTCCTAAACCCTTCGATTTTTGTCCTTGAAGCATCAAGCAAATCACAAAACACAAAGCTCTAGACACGCTTGAAAACTGTCAATACACATAGTCATGCTTAATTCAGAATCATCAATTTAATTTATCTATCTTTCCTAATGTGGAAGTTATCTGATTACTTGTAAAAAAAAATAAAATGAACACAAGGAGAACCTACAGAATTCTTGCAGATAGGGATTAGGCAGCAACCTGGATCTATGGGCAGTTTTAAAATTGAACTATTTAGTATTGTCATGGGCCTCACAAGAATTAGCTTTGTAGAGCAAATAACAGATATTAGTAGAGGTAAAAATTAAACAGAATATTTTTAGTATTACTATTTTCAGTGACATCCACTCTTTGCTGTTTCTGTAATTTATCTCTCATTTTGGTGTACACTGCAAATTAGTGTGGTGTGGATGATAAATCTAAGTCCATCCATTTTCTAACCCGCTGAATCCGAATAGGGTCACGGGGGTCTGCTGGAGCCAATCCCAGCCAACACAGGGCACAAGGCAGGAACCAAATTTGGGGAGGGTGCCAACCAACCGCAGGACACACACCAACACACCCACACACCAAACACACACTAGGGCCAATTCAGAATCGCCAATCCACCTAACCTGCATGTCTTTGGATCGTGGGAGGAAACCCATGCAGACACGGGGAGAACATGCAAACTCCACGCAGGGAGGACCCGGGAAGCAAACCCGGGTCTCCTAACTGCGAGGCAGCAGCGCTACCACTGCGCCACCATGCCGCCTTAAATCTAAGTCAGAATAGCATAATTCAAAGTTCAGTTCTGTTCCCTTATGTTAAGTATAAGTGTGAGCTTGAGTTCCTCCATGATGTTTCTTTACATTTGTACGACTCAGTCGCTTTAAATTAATTACAGTGTCTTTTTTGGACTAAAATGTTTATTCCCCAGTGAACATCTTTATTATGAAACAATAAAAATGTGCGTATTGACTTTACATGTTTTTATCCAGAATAGAATTGCTCACTAAGAAAACTGCCCTGGCCTGTAATACTCCTTAATGTTTTTGTCAAATCAATATTGCTGTAAAATTCACTGGAGTTTCCAACAGGGGACTCAAGAAGTTGATGCAGCTCCCACATCTGTGCAAGAAGCCAGTAAGGTGGAAAACAAAAATGTTGAAGTCCAACCCAAACAGAAAGGTACCCTAGTGGACCCACAGAAGGAGACACCCAATGAGCTGGAAAGCCAGGTGAAGCAGAAGCCAGCTAAAGAGAGCTCTCCAAATCCCTTCAGTAAACTCTTCAAACAAAAGGTTTGTCTCATCCTTAGTAAAGTGCAAGCATTTTATATTAAGTACACAACAAATAATCATGAGGAACAGCCCGTCTAACTAAAGAGGAACACAAGATGGCTTATTAATGACTGCCACTTAAATTCTCCCAAGGTGAACAAACAAATAATAATCATTTTTCTGGTTCACCATGAATTAGAAAGCTTCTGTGCTCATAAAAGTGCTTTAAAATGGTGACAGTTTTTCATATTCATTTGTTGCTGAACTGCTGATTAACATTTTTCATTGCTTTTAGCTGAGAACAGCACTGCCACATTATTGATTACAAACCATGATGGTAAACAGGAGAGAAGGATGCTGTGTGTGTGGTTATGTTTGGAGTCTGGTGTATTAAGTGTTGCATGATGGTTAATAGAATCTAATTTTATAATAGATTAAATTTAAGCAAATTAAAGATTGAATGAAAAAAACTTTGGGCTATAATTATTAAACACATTTTATTTAAACACATTAATATATAAATATCCTTGGCTTTACTCATTTGTTGTATTGCTTAATAATGTGTTTCTCCTGACATGATGGTACACCCTGGGTGATTCTGAGCACTGAATGACATATGCATATGATTATTAGAACCCACAGAGCCAAAATATTATTGGGAAAGTTTAGTTTTCAAAAAAATAAATAAATAAATAACAGAGAAGTAATGTGCCTTTACTGGATTTTCAAGCAAAGCAATCCATTCAAATGCTTTTGTTGTCTGCTTCTCTCCAGACAGAAGTATCAGAGACTCAAGATGCAAAGGTACAAGAAAGTCCAGAACGTCTCTGAGCTTGCTTTGGGAGTGGTGTGCTTTGCATGGGTGACTCTTGGGGTGTAGCTGTGACTTAAGGTGGAAACGCCAAAGCATTTTTGGATCAGGAGGATGACTTTTAAAAGTTGTTTAGCTAGTCTCATGGAGCTTTGGGAGAGTCTAGGTTTGTCTTAATTGAAGCAAATCAAACTGGAAGGTCTCAAGTGCCTGCTACTCATTCTACTCATTCAATCCTGAATGGTACATTAGTGAAGTGTAGTGGCTAAGAGACTGAACCGGAAACTACCAGCTCAAAAGCTAACCGATAATTACTTACTGACCCTGAGTAATTCATGTAATCTGCCATGTAATTCCATTTGTGTAAAAAATATCTCTCTATTATATAAAAAAAAATCTTTCGACGCAACTTGTCTTTTTAGGAGACGAGACTTTTTAGAAAAGATTTTTTCAAGTCCCACAAGATGAGAATATTGCCATGAGATTCTTTCAAGTCACACCCTCCTATCAACCATTTTCTAATAAGACCACAGTCCTCTCACCTCTCTGTCTTCTAAATGCTTTTGTCAGACACACTTCCTGCTCTCTCAGCTCTTATAAATTTTAACATTTTCCTCACTATAAGTTCTTAATTAAAGAAGACATATTATGTCTAAATCTTATTGAAGAATTTCATTATGAAGGGTTATCAGCAGAAAAAATGAGTACACGGACAATCCTAGCACCTAGAAATGAGGAAGTCAAATGAATTTACGCCAAAAATGTCAATCGGTAACATGGAAAAATGGTTAAATGAGTATCAATAGACTATGCTGGAACAGTTGGTGGTGATGGTGTGGAAGATAAAAACAACAACTTTCAATATCACAAAGAATATCTACAACCGTTAACACCGTCCAGTCTTCCAGCGCACAAATTACTGTAGAAAGAAAGATGTATCCAAGTAAGGTAATGTAGTACGCCTTTAGGGGATAACATTATACAACAAAAGAGATCTTGATATGCCATTCACATTAAAACTTTAGTTTTACATTACAGTTACTATTAACTATTACAGTTTCCTAATAGAATAGCTTTTGCAAAGACAATTAACAAATCTCAGAGCCTAACATTTGAAAAAGTAGTTTTATTTAATAGAGAGAGAGGAACAAAATTCAGTCATGGGCAGTTATACAGCACATTGATGCAAAGTGTTCTTCAAATGAAAATTAAAATATGTTTAAATTGTACATCCGCATCCCCATACATAAGCGGCAGGACTGTAAAGAGGCTAGCACGTACAGTTGGACCAGAGGTAAGCTATGGCAATGTATCCTAATCTTGAATCCTTTGATAAAGGCATCAGACAAAAATGTAACAATGATCTCCATTAGTTTTTCTGAAATTAAGTTTTATCCTAATTTCTACATCATCTGCTCACAACCACTCACCTTCACTGTTAGAGTACAGTAGTCTAGTTGATATACTGAAGAGAATCAGAGTGTGGTGAGTTTTGGACAGTCCTCTTTTTAAAGTCAAGGGAATACTAAATTGTGTCAGGCCAGCTCATGCATTGTAGCTTTGGATAGATAGGTAGGTACATGCATACATATATGCATGCATATAGTACTTACTTACTTATTTACTTTATTGATCTCAAGGGTAGTTTTCAGGTTATAGGTGTTCTTGTACTTGACATATTTTAATTCATGTTTGCATTGCTATGAGTCACACATGCCCAGGCTTAAGACAGGCTTAGTACACAGAATTATATGTGAAGAATAATTTAAAAGGCATTTAAATAAGTAACTGAATAATGTAGTGATGCCTAACTTCCCATTGCTACTGATTAGCTAATCAGGAGTCATCATGGCAAATGATCAAAAGAGCACTCTACATGCTCACAAATCCAAAGACAGTATTTGTAACTCTTATGCCTAACAGCTGGTAGTCATTGTGAGCTCAGCTTTTATCTACTTGTTTCTGTGTTACTGATGCATTTACCAAAAAAGCTGCTTATCACTGGAAAAAGCAAATTCAGTGCTGGGTGTTGTGTAACCATTTCAATGGTTATATGTGTGTCTCCTGTGTTATCAATACATATTTTCAGTGTTAGGAGAATTGACTGCAATCACTGTAACACCTTACACAAATAAGGCAGTATAGCCTAGCAGTGAAGACCTGGGGCCTCATGTATAAACAGTTGCGTACTCCTGTTTCCACGCTCAAATCGCGATGTATAAAACATAAACTTGACGTAAAGCCATGCACATTTTCACGGTAGCTCAAACCGTGGCATACGCTCAGTTTTGCAAACTGGTGGCACTCAGAGTCAAAGCAGTGCTTTTGTTTCAGTGTGGTTTCCTTTTCTTTTTTAGATACACCATCACTGATGCGGCTTTATCATATCCACTGAAATTAATCACATATTATTTATTAGTTTAAGGCATCTGATTGTAATTAACCTCTAACAATATAATGGTCCACGGAATAGCCAAACTATTCCAAATACCATAGCTGCTTTAGCATTGTTACTCTTACTGCATCTTCTTCTTTTAGCTGCTCCTGTTAAGGGTTGCCACAGTGGATCATCTTTTTCCATATTACTCTCACTGCACCACTCAGAGTATTTATATCACTGTATCTGAGTGTGAATCACAGCTGTACAGCAGCTGATTGGAAAGAGAATTATCGTTATACAGCATCGAGCACACACTGCTTCAGCCATGCTGTCTATTGAACTGCTCTCATATGACAAACGCTTCAGAGCCTTTCCTGTATGGACCTCGCAGTTCAGAAACAGTTTCATCCCAAGAACTATAAACACACTCAATCAGTCCATCAAGAGCTCCTTGTAGAATTGTTTGTACTTATTAGTACCATTACCTCACTGTAAACTTGTGATAGAGTTATAATATTGCACAACCTGAGCCACTTTATAAATCACGTATTTACATATAATGACAATATCATTTTTTAGATGAAATGCAGCAAAATATGTTTATTATATTATACTGATAAAACTTTAACTTCATTTAAATATAATCAATATTTTTAATAATTAACATGTGAGGACACGGTGTCGCTGCGCTAGCAAGGATCTGGCACTCCGTTCAAGGATTGTTCCTGCCTCGAACTGTATTCTTGCTGGGGCTAGCGTGACACTGGAAGGATAGATGGATTGAATAATTAAACATGTACTACAAAGATATTTCAATGTTCCTTAAAAGTTTCAAAGAATCGGCATTCTCAGCTTACAGATGGCTTAACGTCTATTACAGAGCTGATTGTGTGGCGATTGGGTATTTGGGGAAAGAAAAGGAAGGACAGGAATTGGGGGTTAGTATGTTTGAAAGAGACAGTACTGCTGCAATAAATTATTTCATCAAAGGTAGCGCACAGCGCAGCAAGCATCTTGCGGGAGGCAGGAACAATCTCTGGACAGGTCGCTGGCTTGTCACTATCACTGTGCCACCGTGTTCCCATGTTTAATACATGCTTTAATTCCTATCATCATGAAAATGATATCAAGTATACATCTCAGTATTTTAATTATTTAGAGAGCTGTAATATCACGAATGTAATGGATTCTGTGTCCAGTCGGCGGAAGAGGATTCACCCACAAAGAGTACATAGAAGAACAAATACAAAACAAAGCATTTAACGTGCTACTTTAGTTACGATGGGATTTCAGAAACTAATAAATTAAATGATTTTAAGATGAAGTTTATGATGTTCTACTTTAATGACAAAATAAACTATGTGATTAAAGTGGAAATTTCGAGATTAAAGTTGGCATTTCAAGCTTTTTTCTTACTGTGTCCCTATTTTTTTTTTCTTTTCTCTGTGCCCTGATAAGCTTTCATATGACAACTTCTTTATTATTTCGGGCACTATGCAACTTTGTGAACTTGAGCTTTCGAGTTTCTCCGACACTCTATGTCACTCGATCAACTTCCTTTTGTTGTTTATACCACTGTTTAAACCAACAAATAGTACGTTTTTCCTTGCCTCCACTTGGTATTCGCTGAAATTCTTCTATTTCCCCCGTGCTTTTGCCATTGCCTTTTCACAGAACGCTGAGCTTAAGGGCTATTTATATTGATTTGCATATTTAAAGAGGCGTGATTCTGGGAGGAGTTTGGGAGTGGCAGCAGGTGCGTGCACATGCGTTACTTTCATGTCGATCGGGATTTATGGAGCGGAAGAACATGGAAGTTGGTGTTCGCACAGATTTATGCATCTGGATTTTTTTATGCATATAAACATTTCCGCTTTTGTCTGTATGCCATGTTTTAGTGTGAATTCTACACATGGCGTTATCTATGAGGCTCCTGGTCTATAAGCCACAAGGATGTCAGTTCAGTCTTTAACATTAACTCTTTAATGACCCTGAGCAAATCATTTAACCTGTCTGTAGAAAAAGGGTTGTTTGTTACAATCCCCGGTTTCTACTTCTTGGTAATACATCCATAATGTGTGCACTGCCTAGCATGTCATGGGTTCTATACCCACATAATGTCAGGTTGAAAAACTAAATATGTCATTACCAGCAAAAGGAATAGGATGGGATCAAAACATCTTAAGTTCATATAATGCATATGTTTCCGAAATGTAACACTTTAAGCCACATTTGAGCATTGCAAGCTCTTTATTCATGACGATCAAAAATTATTTCATCAAATTAAATTTGCAGTGAAATCTAGTATTTTGCTTCATAAAGAAATTATGATAGAAGTTGTGTTTCACTTACATTCACACAAAAAGAAAATCATTTACAAGTAGTGCTGTCTGGAAATGTTTTCATGCACTAATTCTTCATGCAGCTGCTTGTCATTTAGTATTTAAATTAAGATAACCAGTGAAACCACAGTCACCAGAAGTGGGCATATACTCAACTATATTAGGGAAATTACTAGATAATGGCATGGGGGAAGGTGATTTATACTGGCAACTTTCTGTGTGGTGAAAGCACAGTAATGTACTCTAAAAAAGGAAAATGTATTATTATTATTATTATTATTATTATTATTATTATTATTATTATTATGTGAATGATAGGCCTAAGTAGAATTGATTTTACAAGGCTCTACGCAGCAGGAGAAAAGAACACAGATAAACATGGGAGTGTAAATGAGGCTTTAGGGAGAAGTTCCTACTGAAAAAATACAAAACTTTAAAACTCCAAAAAAAGTCTTTAGTGAGCCTTTTGTTTTGCAATTACAATATCTCCTGCAAAAAGAGTTTTAGTGTCAGTTTCACAACACTTGCCTGTTTCTATCATTACTACTCTTTATCTAACAGTTTCAATGTAAATATGAAGAATAGTCCTAATGAGCAATATCGATATTTGAAAATTTCTGTGAAAGACTATTTCTACTTTGGATATAGGATGATATCATTTTAAGTTAACAACTACTATACTCTCATATTCTTACACAAAATACATATTTACACTTTGTACAGTTACATCAAGAGAGGCTGCCTCTGTTTATCAAATTGTAGCATATGAAATAATTGGTGGAAAAAAAGCTTTTGTCTTCAAGAAGATAGAGAAGTTGTATTTTAGAAACACCTTTGCTCAAGTTTTCAAAAAATGGAGCTCATGCAGATTATGTGTCTTTCTCAATGTCAGTGACTGGGCTGGCAACCTTGTGGTTTAATGTTCAGTCCCTGCAACACAATATCTACTGCAATTGCTTGATTGACTAATTGATTGACTTTGGCTAGCCGACATCTATCAAGTTGTGTTATGTTTCCTTGTCGATTATAACATTGTATTATGCTTGGAAAAATGTTACAAAAATATCGCATAAAATGAAGATGCTGTGAAAATATTGATTGATTAAATAAAAATGAAAACAAAAATATTTTCATATGTGTGGAGTTTTAGTACTTTGTGAAAAATTCCAGAGCACTCCTTTATCAGTGATTCCATATGCCATGTGTTTCTTTTTACTTTTCCGGCAGGACCAAGTTGACAGTCCACAGGTAGGAACAATTCAAAAAGATTTGTAGCTTGAAATGGACATGTGCCCTATCTAGCCTGCCATTTCATATTCAACTCTGTGGTGGTGGAATAGGTTAATACTGCCTCTTCATACTTCTTCTTATGACTTTCAATGTGGGGGACCTCTTTCATAATGTCCACACTGGTGTGAGATTTCTAAAGAGTTTCTCTTGAGATTTTGTGTGTAAACTTTTCTGGGGTCTGCGTTCAGTGTTGTCACACCTATAATGATAATTGTGCTGCACAAGTGGTTTTTGGAGATTTTTGAGGGAAAAGGGCATGATGGACATTCACTGAGAATACCAGTCATGAATTTGGGTACACTTTAACAGTTTTTCTCCAAGGAATGTTAAGTAACTACATCATTATTGCATGTGTGAGAAGATAACTCCTAAGTTAGCAGGGTAGCATCATCAGACACCTTTTTGCAACAACAATGGAATTGCTCATCATCAGGTTTAGAGCTTTGGTGCGGAATGATGTAAAGTGCTACTATAATGATAAAGGGTGGAAACCTATTTTTTGTGGAGAAATCAAATTGTAGATGAGATATCTTTAAACAATCATGAACAGTTTGAAGAAGGCCATCTTAATTTTACTTTCGGTAGCCAATATACAGCCATGCTCTGCTGACAAGTGATCCAGTACCATCAAAACCCCCGGTACTCACATACTGTTACTTTTGTCTTGGTGTTTGCAGCTTGCATCACTATTCTCATTTACATCATGTGTTATGACAAGGTTTTTCAAATGACAAATGGTATATGTTTATTGGTGTTGACGTTCCATACCCCCAGCACAGGTTGATCTTTGGAGAAAATCTTGCATTAACATGCTTTGTGGAAAGAGTAATGCCATGTTTTAAGTTAAGAATATTTATTTCCTTTCTTTGAGTCATAGGATGTTTCTCTATTATACTACTGAAGAACAAATCTATATTAAATCAGAAATTCTGTGGGCTCAGTTCTGTGTGCTTTCCCCTTTTACAGCAGTAACAGCCATAGGATGGAATTGTTGCTACACTTGAGTTTTAATCTATTTTTATATACTCTTTTATTCTTTCCAGGTTGAGGTACAGATCCCGTCTATCTTGAGCCAGCCTATAGAATCTAAACCCCCAGAAGCAAAACCAGCAGAAGAGACCAAACCTGCAAAGTCAACATTTGTGTCCTTCTTCAAACAACTGGTGAGTTACTGTCAGATACTTCATTGTCATTAAGGTCCTGTTGTCCTTTTCAAATCAGACGTACAAACTCTTCCCTGTGAATGAAATGGTAAAACACGTCTTACTGTAATGTGAATAAGGCAAGAGGAGCACTGGAAATAATTTTAAACATTTTGGGTAGTCTTCTACAACCACAGACCAAAGAAAATGCACCTCCATGACTTAATGTGTGTGTTAGTTCTCTGTGGCCTATTTAGGAGACCAGGAGGCATTGTCCTTGCCAAAAGAAACAGGATTTCTTTTTTAATCCATCAGCTGAAGTTTAAGTTGCACAGGATTAATTTAACATTAAAAATATTCAATATTTAATATGTTTAGAGTTTATTTTAGAAATGCCTTAAACAAAAAAGAAGACATTTTTAAAAGATATCTGAGTATTAATTCCTAGTAAATTCATCTTATCTTACGACTTATAAGGCTTGTAAACAGAAAGGAAAGTTGTGGCACAAACAGGATTATCCCCTTTTATTATAGAAGGTGTAGGTTGAAAGTCTGGAATGGTACATGAGCACGATACCAGTGATGACAATTTCCCAACACGTCAAATGGAGGAGTCATTTCCATCCAATCATACTGGTAAAATGAACCTGGAGGTCCAGGTCTGGATCATTTATCTTTAGCCAGGCTCGCGAATTCCAGACTGGGAGGGAACAGAAACATATGTCACTCTACCAGTATTTGCTACAAACTCATGAATGTGTCTCCCTTAATTTAGTTTTCTCAAGGTTCACCTCAATGGCCCTGTTTACAACACAGTCCAGCCATAGATTAACTGTATGCAGGTTTTGCCATTTCATGATTTACCATGGGGTCACCAGTTACAGCCAATGAATGAGGAGTTCTTGATATTTTTTTTAATATATTAGACTGTCAAAGAGGAAGAACCAGTTGCAAATTCTTTGCAAGCAAATGGGAAAGATTCACCTGTGACCGTAAGTGTGTTTTCCTGATAATGTAGAGGTGTTGGTTCCCACCTTCATTTTATTACAGTGGAAATTCAAGAATCTGTCACTGGTTCTATTAATATAAACCTTCCTTTAATCTCTCTTGGTTTCTGGGTCCAGTGGCTGGGACTTTCAGTTGCTTTCTTAGCTTTTGTTTTCTTAGCTTTTCTTATGCAACTTTATGCTTGTACTGAAAAGATGGCAAGAATTCTTCAGAAAACTCTGCTATGAGCCAAAGGCTGATATATACATTTATTATAAATTCTGCAATGTGGTGTGTATGCAGTATTTCTAGTATGTAGCTGTTTGAAGTGAATAGTCACAAAGAAAGCTGAATGGCGCAAACTCTGCTGACAAAAATCAGAAGTGCTACATATTTCCAAAAGATGAATGATACAAGGAGTTAAACAAGAACACAAAGTGAGCAGATGAAATTGGCAAGGGCAGCATATGTATTGGAATTTGGAAAAAGAAGGGGAAAGATTTCTGCATAGGATAACAAATAGCAGAAAACAACAAACACAAGATATGGAAAATGTCAGCGAAATGGGAAATATCCTACATATAAAATAAGATAGAGAGGGATATTAAAAGAAGATAGAGGGAGTTCTAGAGGCAACTGTTAAATGTAGAAAATGATACGGGCATCTTGAAATAGTGGGGGAGATTGAAGGAACATTGGTGAAAATACAAGAATTTTAAATTAAGAAGGCATTAAGTAACATGAAGGCAGGAAAAATCATTTGGATCTTCATGGGTACAGACCAAAATGTCAAAAGCACCGGGTAGTGAGGAAGAACTGACTGCTGGAACTGATGAAACTGGTGAAGAATGAAGAATAGATCCCAGATGATGGGAGTATAAGTGAATTGGTCCATTTGTTTCAAACAAAGCAGATGTGGTAACTATCGTGGGGTAAACTTAATGACAGACAGAGTAAGAGAACACATAAGGATAGGTGATAAACAGCATGGATTTATTAAAAGATGTTGACTGGTAGATGTGATGGTAACCCTAGGTGAGAAGTTTAGATGAAATAAAAATCTGTATTATGTATTTGCACATCTGGAAAAGACCAAAGGGATGCAGTGCTTTGAGATCTAAGAAGAGTTAAGCTCTGAAAATTTATAAAGTCTGGTAAAGGTCTATTTAGCATTTATAAGGGCAGTGATGATGTATGGAGGCAGGCCATTAAAGAAAGAGACGGAGGAGAAGAAGAGAAACTTGAAAGAACTGCAGTGAGAATGCTGAAGTGGTCACAGTTTTTATGCATCTCACTGAAGGAGAAATTGGTTAATAAAGAGGATAGAGGGGTCAGTAAATGTGATAAAAACCAGCGAGAAAATTAGAGAAGCTAGATTTAGATGGTGTGGGCAGAGGGTAGGAGAAATAACAGAGAGTTAAATGAGATAATCTGGAGAAGGCCTGTAACAAGTAGAAAATGATGAAGAGGGGGCAGAGGCTCAGATGATGGGGGATGTGTGGGGAGAAATATGAGGGAAAGAGGGATGAGGAAGTGGGAAGTATAGTAGAGGAAAAGATAGAGGAGAGTCATCAAAGCAGCCAACCTCTAACAGAAGGACAGTGTTAGAGAAGAAGAAGATAAATGAGCTAAACATACCTGAAAGATCCTTTGATCAATCATCTTTAGCTCCTGTTGAATCAATTTCTGCAATCATTGTCCTCAGTAATGGTGGAAAATAGGGAGTAATCTCAACTCAGGTACATATCAACTACACATCGCAGCAGAGACATGGAGGCAATAGAATTTGAAGTTAACCCGAACAATATAGTTAGATGGTGTAGGCCAACAAGTTTATTCAAGATGCTAATGAAAGAGAAATTATATTACATGACTGGCTAGATAAAAGACAGTATGAAGGAAAAGAAGGGTCAACTGACTGGGTAAAGCAGGCAGAGAACACACAAAGGAGACAGCTCTAAAACTTTGCTCAGGCAGAACAAAAAGGCTAAATGCCACGAAGAATGTAAGGAATAATGAAAATCATCAGGCAAGGCAGGTCAAGCATGGTGAAAAACAAGAACATCTCAAAATCATTCTTTAAGCATGCCGTGAAGGTCAAATAAAGTGAAAAATTTACTAGTTGCATGGCAAACTAACTGATCTGATAGAGTATAATGAGGAAAAGAAGATGGAATTACCTCCCAAATGAACCTTAAGCAGACCAAATAGTTTAAACTCCATGAAGTATCAGAGAGAGCGCCTCCAGATGAACATCAGTCAGCGTAATGGCAATAAATAATAGAAAGAATATCTTCAAGTCACACCTCAAGCATTGCAGACAGGTGAACTAAAGAGAATCAGTTAAAGGTGCAATCCTGTTGGAGACAGTAGAAATTAGAGGAGAAAAGCTCTGTAGCTGCACACACTCAGTGCTGAAAAAGGGCAGAGACGTCCAGAATAGAGAGGAGGGGTAAGAACGACAGGTGTTTGAGTTCCTTTGGTGCAAAGGACAAGGGTGGAAGTGGGTTTAACTTCTCTTTAAATCATGCTGCAGACTTTAGATCCCAAAAATAAAAGTGAAGCAAAAGAAACGCCTGTTCCACTATCTACTGTAAAAGAAGATGACAAGTCTCTGCAAGAAATGAAGAAGAAGAATGGCAGAAAAGAGGATGTCTTTGAGGCTCCCTCACCAACTGAAGAGGTCATGAAGGAATCACCAAAAAGACTAGAGAAGAGACCCTCGATTGGAGGCTTCTTCAAAGGCCTGGTATGTGCCTTCAAAAGCAAAAATTATATGATATGCAGTACATGGTAATATTGCAACAACTGTTTGATATATGTGATATGGCTGAGTTTGATACAAAATGTCAGAAAGTGGTGAATCTAATCAATCTTTTTCTGAATTTAGTTATATCAACATTAGGGAGAAGGTGGGCCATGAACTGGACACGCACAAGCACACCTCCACACTCACTTACGTCAGGCAAGTTTAGCACCACTAGTCAACCTTAAATATACATAATAATTACAAAGGAACTGGAAAATCCAGGGAAGAACACACTTAGATGATGGAGACTGGAAAACTACACACAGGCAGTGCTTGTAATATTTGAATTCAGGGCTCTGGAGGTGTGAGGCTGAAAGTGGCCTAAATTAACTGCAAATATGAAATATAAAATAACTGATTGCATATGTATTTCACTCCTTTTAATATAACACTTCTAAATCATCACTTGGTCCAGCCAGTTGGTTTTAGAAGTTACAGCAGTAATTTCATTGAGATAATCTGTCTGAGGTCTCAAATGATTGTGGTATAAATGCACCTTATCTGGAAGATCCAACTTGTGACAAGTCAGTATGGCTGCCTAACCTACACAATAAAGACAAAAGAATATTGTAAGCAACTCTGTGAAAAGCTGATTTAAAAGAACACGTCAGAGGATGGAGACATGAAAACATTCAACTCAGCAAATATCCTTTAGAGTTCAGTTATTAAGACATGAAAAGAGTATGGAATAGCTTTGAATCTGCCTAGAGCAGGTGGTCCACAAAAAACAGTCAACTTGTAAGAACAAGACTAGTGACAGGGGCTACCAAGAGACCTATAAGAGCTCTGAAGGAGTTACAAGCTACAGTGAGAAACATTGTCTGTGTGTTTCACTAGTCACAGCTTTATGGAAGAGTGGCAAAGAGAAAGCCACTGTTAAACAAAATTACACATGACTTCTCAGAGTTTACCAGAAGGCACATGGGAGACCAAAGTCAGCTGGATGAGTGTCCTGTGATCAGGTGAAATCAAAATTGAGCTTTTTGGCAATCAAATTAAACACCACGTATGTCCACTGCACATTATCAAAGACACACACTGTGAATCATGGTGGAGGAAGCATCATGCTGTTGGAGATGCTCCTCTGCAACAGACCTTGGAAGGCTTGTGAGGATGGAGAGTAATATGAATACAGAAAAAACACTGGAAGGAAAAACTGATGGAGTCTGCAAAAAAACTGTACCTTGGGAGAAGGTTTGTTTTCCAGAAAGACAACAAACCCAAGCACAACGCAGGAATGGCGTCAAAACAATGTTAATGTCCTGGAGTGGATGGGTCAGAGTGCAAATCTCAATCCAATTGATCATTTGTGGATGGAATTGAAAAAGACTGTTCACTCATGTGCAACCTGACAGTTCATAAGCAGAAATGCAAAGCTGATAGATAGAGAGCGAGGGAGAGAGAGACCTGTGTAAAAAAACTCAGGATTGTTATGGCCGTCAAAGGTGCATCCAGTATATACTGACATAAAGGGGGGAATCCTTACACGATCAGTTATTTTGCTTTTAATATCTGTAAGACATTTAGACCACTTGGCAGACACCTATTTTCACTTTGACATTAAACAGTCTTTTTCTGTCGCTCAATGTCAAAAACGCCGGATTACTTTCAATTTGATTCAAAGTTGCTTATCCATATGAGGTGAATACTTTTTTCAGTCAATGTATATATCTTATATTTTATGTAGTTTTAGCGGCAATGACACTGTGGGAACATAAAGGGACTGAAAAATTGGCACACGCCAATAATGAAACACTAAATATCATGGAGAAAATAGTGTAATGTACATGTGTTTGAAAGGGCTACAATAAACTTTAAATTTAGAAGCACAAATTAAATCAGATGTATGTGACATGAATCACTGTCACTTGCTTAAACCAAATTTAGATTTGTTGGGTGGTGGAATTAATGACACAACCTAAGATTTACTCTGAAATGATTGAAATCACCATTCAATGTTGCATGCTTATCTTTGCCCTGAAGAAAGCCCACAGGTAGAGCATGCGCACAGGCAGTGTGCAAACCTCACAGCTCCAGGCATTTCAGTTTGATTTGCAACTCCATCAAGGTTTGTGCTGACTGTCCATTTCCTTCCTGTAATCTCACAACATTCATACATCTCATTGAAGCAAATATTAGGTTAACTAGGTCAGGCTGGTGTGGATGTGTTTGTCCTGCAATGGCCTAGCATCCTAGCCAAAATCTCCTTTTGCCTCACTGCTAATGCTGTCCAGATTGGTCCCAGTTCATCATAACATTCCAATGGATAAAGCAAGTTGGGAATTGCACACTATTAATAATAGAATGAATTAGCCTTTCAGTTCTTTAAGTGGGGTGTAATCTTAGGAAATTATAGCCAATAATATCATTGTCAGTTTTGCGAATGAAACAGCAATTTAAATGATATTTTCTGTTCACAGGGATCAAAAAGGATGTCTGATGCTGAGGTGCAGACAGATCCCGTCTCTATTCTCCCTTTGGAGAAGGCAAAATAAGGAGAAATTATTCAAATATGTTAAAAATCAGAAATTGGACTCATCTTTGAAATGGCTGACTTTTTCATCTCCTTCTCAAAAATGCTGAGGATGTGTGAGACATCTGTGGAACTAATAACAGGGGGCTTGGGTATGTGATTCATGGAGAAATGAGTGGGAAGCGGAGAGCTGATGCCTTTCATTTTTTTCAGCTTAACTGTAAATCAGTCTGGTGGAGTCACGAGAATGGCACATGATCATGTGAGATATTGGTGGAAACGATGAAAGATTTGAAATGACCTGGTAATCTGTTAATGCCTGACACTGATTTTTGCTTATGTAACATTTGTTCAAATAGTTATTTCAAATGTTCACAGATTTGGTTTATTTGTCATGAATATAAAATACACTAATCTTGTTATTAAAACTTTTGTAATATACAAATATATCTTTATTGGGCAGATCTTGGTTAATTTTTTAGATTCAGAAATGTAACAGATTTTGAATGAAATATGTTTCTTGAGTCATTGTAATAAAAGGAAAATGCTGGGTCAGCTTGCTGCCATTGTTGTCTGTCTCTGTGGACTAGGGTGTCCTTTAACATTATTGTACAGTCAACTTTGTTTCGCTGATGAGCTTCAGTTTGTCTGCATTAGGAGAGAATAATCAGCCTTTTGTCATTGAATATTTAGCAGTCAGTTTACACAGGGTCTTTGAAGTAAGGCTGACAACTGATAACTTCCACATTGTGATCCTTAAAATAGCTGAACTGTGAGAATTGTGATCCATCATATATGCAGAACTGACAGGACTGGAGACATTCTACATCACAGTCCCGGCAGTAGTGAGTGAGTCAAAGAAAGAGAGATGGGCAACAATAAAGAAGAAAATTAACAATTAGCTGGAAAGTGGACACATTAGACTCGGTTTATTTCAAAATTATGCATATTACTGTTGATGATCCATTTTGCCACAGTCCAAAAGCTGGATTCATTTTGTTCAGTCAATGGGCAGTGTCCATCCATCCATCCATCCTCTTCTGCTTATCCAAGATAGGGCCGCGGGGGCAGCAGCTTAAGCAGAGATGCTCAGACTTCCCTCTCCCTAGCCACTTCTTCTAGCTCTTCTGGGGGAATCCCGAGGTGTTCCCAGGCCAGCCAGGAAACATAGTCCCTCCAGCATGTCCTGGATCTTCCCTGGGGCCTCCTCCCGGTTGGACGTGCCCGGAACACCTCACCAGGGATGCGTCCAGGAGGCATTCTGATCAGATGCCCAAGCCTCCTCATCTGACTCCTCTTAATGCGGAGGAGCAGCGGCTCTACTCTGAGCCCCTCCCGGATGACTGAGCTTCTCACCCTATCTTTAAGGAAAGCCCAGACACCCTGCGGACGAAACTCATTTCAGCCGCTTGTATTCATGATCTCGTTATTTCGGTCACTACCTATAGGTTATGACCATAGGTGAGGGTAGGAAGGTAGATCGACTGGTAAATTGAGAGCTTTGCCTTATGGCTCAGCTCCTTTTTCACCACAACAGACCGATGCAGAGCCCGGATGCCACACCAATCCACCTGTCTTTCTCACGCACCATTCTTCCCTCACTCATGGACAAGACCCCAAGATACTTGAACTCTTTCACTTGGGGCAAGATCTCACTTCCCACCCCGAGAGGGCACTCCACCCTTTTCCGGCTGAGGACCACAGTCTCGGATTTAGAGTTGCTGATTTCCATCCCAGCCACTTCATACTCATCTGCGAACCGATCCAGAAAGAGCTGAAGATCATGGCCTGATGAAGCAAACAGGACAATATCATCTGCAAAAAGCAGTGTCCCAATTCTGAGTCTACCAAACATGAACCCCTCAACGCCCTGGCTGCGCCTAGAAATTTTGTCCATAAAAGTTATGAACAGAATCGGTGACAAAGGGCAGCCCTGGCGGAGTCCAACTCTCACTGGAAACGTGTTCGAAATACTGCCAGCAATGCGGACCAAGCTCTGACACCGGTTATACAGGGACCGAACAGCCCTTACCAGGGGGTCCAGTATCCCATACTCCCAGAGCACCCTCCACAGGATTCCTCGAGGGACATGGTCAAACGCCTTTTCCAAGTCCACAAAACACATATAGACTGGTTGGGCAAACTCCCATGCACCCTCCAGGACCTTGCTAAGGGTGCAGAGTTGGTCCACTGTTCCAAGACCAGGACGAAAACCACACTGTTCCTCTTGAATACGAGGTTCAACTATCTGACGAACCCTCCTCTCCATGACCCCCGAATAGACTTTTCCAGGGAGGCTGAGGAGTGTGATCCCTCTGTAGTTGGAACACACACTCCTGTCTCCCTTCTTAAAGAGGGTGATCACCACCCTGGTCTGCCAATCCAAAGGCACTGTCCCCGATGTCCATGCGATGTTGCAGAGGCGTGTCAACCAGGACAGTCCTACAACATCCAGAGCCTTGAGGAACTCCGGGCGTATCTCATCCACCCCCGGGGCCTAGCCACCAAGGAGTTTTTTGACCACCTCGGTGACCTTAGTCCCAGAGATGGGGGAGCCCACCTCTGAGTCCCCAGGCTCTGCTTCCTCATTGGAAGGCATGTTAGTGTGATTGAGGGGGTCTTCAAAGTACTCCCCCCATTACCCACAACGTCCCGAGTTGAGGTTAGCAGCGCACCATCCCCACCATATACAGTGTTGACACTGCACTGCTTCCACCTCCTGAGACGCCAGATGGTGGACCAGAATCTCCTCAAAGCCATCCAAAAGTCATTCTCCATGGCCTCCCCAAACTCCTCCCACGCCCATGTTTTTGCCTCAGCCACCACTGAAGCCACATTCTGCTTGGCCTGCCGGTACCTATCAGCTGCCTCCAGAGTCCCACAGGACAAAAGGGTCCGGTAGGACTCCTTCTTCAGCTTGACGGCATCCCTCACCACCAGTGTCCACCAACGGGTTTGGGGATTTCTGCCACAACAGGCACCAACCACCTTACGGCCACAGCTCTGGTCAGCCACCTCAATAATAGAGACACGGAACATGGCCCATTCAGACTCAATGTCCCCCACCTCCCTCGGGACATGGTCGAAGTTCTGCCGGAGGTGGGAGTTGAAGTTACTTCTGACAGGGGACTCTGCCAGACCTTCCCAGCTGACCCTCACAACATGTTTGGGCTGACCAGGCCTGACCGGCATCCTCCCCCACCATCGAAGCTTACTCACCACCAGGTGGTGATCAGTTGACAGCTCCGCCCCTCTCTTTACCCGAGTGTCTAAGACATGTGGCCGCAGGTCCAACGACATGACCACAAAGTCGATCATCAAACTGAGGCCTTGTCCTCAGGTTCTTGTGCCAGGTGCACATATGAACACTCCTATGCTTCAACATGTTGTTCGTTATGGACAATCCGTGACAAGCATAGAAGGCCAATAACAAAACACTGCTCGGGTTCAAATCGGGGAAGCCAATCCTCCCAATCACGCCCTTCCAGGTCTCACTTTCATTGCCCACGTGAGCATTGAAGTCTCCTAGCAGTATGAGGGAGTCCCCAGAAGGTATGCCCTCTAGCACCCCCTCCAAGGGACTCCAAAAAGGGTACTTTAAACTGCTGTTCAGTGCATACACACAAAAAACAATGGGCAGTGTTTATATATATATATATATATATATAAATAAATATATAGCAAAATACCAGCGCTTCGCTGCGGCGAAGTACTGCATTAAAATTTTTATTAAGAAGAAAATTAAACCTTTTTAAACTGAGGGAAAATATGTCAATAATTATTTGTTAAGGATCTCTTTGTATATCATGTTGTCAGTTCGGCCCTCCGGTTGTAACATGACCAAGCTGTGCGCTGAGCTTACTCTTTAATCGGTTTCAGTTTCATGGTTTGTTTCAATTACGACATTATTTGCAGGATTTGTTGTGTTGAAGTGACATTCGGCATCTGTCAAGGGTTGTAAGCACACAACCGGTTTCATCGATAAAATCACATCCAGCTTTTGAGAGTTTAAACATTCATAAACATCAAAGTGTCCACTACTGAAATCGTCACCTGTCAATCTAAGATGTTTAAGAGGCATTGGCGGTTGTTGAAAGGTGTAAAATATTTGGCCATTTCGGTACACTTGAAAGCGACAACCGAACAATTCAGCGGCAGCCATCAACTCACATGCAGAACCATAGGTGAAGGGTTTAAGCATTTCACTCTTCTAGTGCTCCTATGTAGTAAAATTATCTCCTGTACCGTCATCAGTCCACACCTTGAACCTGTTCCAGTCGTTCAATACATAAGACACAATGCTCCTCCGGATATCAAGAGTGAGTGTGATACGGCCGTGCAATATGTAACACAGAGAATGGAAAAGGCAAGTGCCATCTCCGGGCATGGAAACCACTCGGTAAGTGACAGTTCTTTGATCGATAGTGATCACCTCGATGGTAATGGGGGTTGGAATGATAAAGGAAATAGGTACCTGAGAAATGTAAAGTAAGTCTAAAATACCTATACAATAACTATAATTGTAATAAACAAACAATAAAACAGCAGAGAAGCCGTGGATTAAACAAAAAGGCTGTAGTTATCAGTAGGGAGACGGGAATCCCCTGGCGAAGCAAGGAAGGGAATGTAGAGACCGGAGCGACGGACGGTCTTATATAGGCGGCAGCCAACAACGTGGGAGGCGTTGAGATGGGGGACCCAATGTCACCTCACACGGTGGCCGAGCTGCAGGCTATGGACGTATGTATGTACGTAAGTAGGATTCAGTTAGCGTTGGGAACCCGTGTACCAAATTTCTTGAAGATGGGCCCATAAGTAACAAAGACTGTTGAAAAGTTCAATATGGCGGCCAACAGTGGCATCATACCACCGAAATAAGTACGTACATTGGTTTCAGTTAGTGCAGGGAAGCCGCCTACCAAATTTCGAGAAGTATGGGGTAATAAATAAGAAAGTTCAACATGGCGGACGTTGTTGACCGTTATGACCATTACGCGTAGAATTTTGAAATGAAACCTGCTTAACTTTTGTAAGTAAGCTGTAAGGAATGAGCCTGCCAAATTTCAGCCTTCTACCTACACGGGAAGTTGGAGAATTAGTGACGTTGGAAAGTTCAATATGGCGGCCGACAGTGGTGTCATACCAACGAAATAAGTACGTACATCGGTTTCCATTAAAAGTTCAATATGGCGGCCGACAGTGGCATCATACCACCAAAATAAGTACCAAATTTCAGCCTTCTACCTACACAGGAAGTTGGAGAATTAGTGACGTTGGAAAGTTCAATATGGTGGCTGACAGTGGCGTCATACCACCGAAATTAGTATGTACATTGGTTTCAGTTAGCGCAGGGAAGCCGCCTACCAAATTTCGTGAAGAGGGGGCCATGAATAAGAAAGTTCAATATGGCGGACGTTGATAACCGTTATGCGTAGAATTGTGAAATGAAACCTGCTTAACTTTTGTAAGTAAGCTGTAAGAAATGGGCCTGCCAAATTTCAGCCTTTTACCTACACGGGAAGTTGGAGAATTAGTGACGTTTGGAAAATTCAATATGGCAGCCGACAGTGGTGTCATACCATCGAAATAAGTAAGTACCTCGGTTTCGGTTAGCGCAGGGAAGCCACCTACCAAATTTCGTGAAGATGGAGCCATAAATAAGAAAGTTCAACATGGCAGACGTTGTCGACCGTTATGACCGTTCAAAATGAAACCTGCTTAACTTTTGTAAGTAAGCTGTAAGGAATATGCCTGCCAAATTTCAGCTTTCTACCTACATGGGAAGTTGGAGAATTAGTGATGAGTCAGTGAGTGAGTGAGTGAGTGAGTGAGTCATTCAGTCAGTCAGTCAGTGTGGGCTTTGCCTTTTATTAGTATATATATATAAATATATATATATATACATATATATATATACATACATATATATATATACATATATATATATATATACAGTGGAACCTCGGTTTGCGAGCATAATTTGTTCCGGAAACTTGTTCGCAATCCAAACCACTCGTATATCAAAGCGAATTTCCCCATAAGAAATAATGGAAACTCAGATGATTCGTTCCACAACCCAAAACTATTCATATAAAATGATTAATACAAAATCTAAAGTAAAATACATAATACAAATTAACCTGCACTTTACCTTTAAAAGAATCATGGCTGGTGTGAGTTTCTAAACTCATGTGGGATTCCACCCAATGGGACGACACGCAGAAGAGCGTCCCAAAGCAATCGCAGTCTCCCAGCGCTGTAGCAGTTCGCCGTATAAGCGCTTCCAAAAAGATTGCACGACATGCTATAAGCGCCTGTCGTTAATGGGTCATACAAGGAACATTATAAAGATCCCGCTACAATAAATAACAGCGCTGTTGCTGTTTCAAGCTGAATGAAGCTGGTGTTAAAGTACTGAGACTCAGCTTCGTGTTTTGGGGAGCAAGATGGGGACTCGCACTTCACAGCGTGCACACACACACAGTCATAATGCAGTAGTAAACAGTATACGCTCGTACGGATGTTGACTATATGAGTGAGGCACACAGACTCAGACGGAGAATAGGAGACGATTGCCAGAGAGAGAGAGAGAGAGAGGCAGGCAAGCAAGCGAGCGAGATAAGGAGAGAGAGAGAGAGAGAGACGCGCTGGCCGAGCGAGCGAGCTAGATAAGGAGAGAGAGAGAGAGACGCTGGGCGAGCGAGCGAGCTAGATAAGGAGAGAGAGAGAGACACGCTGGGCAAGCGAGATAAGGAGAGAGAGAGAGAGACGCGCTGGGCGAGCGAGATAAGGAGAGAGAGAAGAACCATCAGCTCAGTTGTGATCACATGACGCTCAGCAGACAAAGTGTATCCATACTACTCGTATTGCAAGACATCGCTCATTTATCAAGTCAAAATTTATTAAAGATTTTTGCTCGTCTTGCAAAACACTCGCAAACCAAGTTACTTGTAAACCGAGGTTCCACTGTATATATCTTATCTCTATTATAAAAAAAAAGAGAGATGTGATCTTCTCGGAAGGCAATTTGTCGTCCCGTGATAGACACTTAAATGTTATGTGAGACAAGGCAGTGAGACAACATTTAAAACAAGTTCACGGACATCTAATCTAACAGTTGTTGGAATGTTTTTGGCAGAGATGCTGCTCTTAAAACAACAAGAATCAACAAACAGAACCCGCAGCTTACCAGCAATCTACTGCAAAACTTCAGTAAAAACAATATTTGGAATTCAATTTTCATCAATATCACATTGAATTTTGATTCTGTGTTTGGATTTTCATCGTGACAACACAACATATAACTGCCCATGAATTTTGTTTCTTTCTATCTATTAAACAAAATGACTTTATCAAATGTTTGGCTCTGAGATGTGTTAATTGTCTATGTAAAAACTCCTTTGGTGTCTAATGTTATGCTCAGAAGATGTACTACAATACCTTTCTTGGATACATCCTTCTTTCTACAGTATTTTGTGCAGTGGAAGTGTTAACAGTTATCTTCAGGATATTGTAAGTTGATGATCCGCACCATCACCAACTGTTTCAGCATAGTCTATTGATACGCTTTTAACCAATTTGCTGTGTAACCGATCAACATTTTTGGTGTTAATTTGTATGACTTAATCATTTCTCTGTGCTAGGATTGCCCATTTACTAAGTTTTTTCTATGATGAAATTCTTCAATAAGATTTGGGCATAATACATCTTCTTTAATTGGGAATTTAAAGTGAGGAAAATGTTAAAATTTATAAGAGCTGAGAGAGCAGAATCTGTGTCTGACAAAAGCATTCACATGAATGAGAGGTGAGAGTACCGTATGCATGGTTGAAAATGATTGAGAGGAGGGCGTGACTTTAAAAAATCTCATGGCCAAAGTCTCACAGGACTTGAAAGAATCTCTTCAAAAAAGTCTCATCTCGTCACAGGATTTTTTTATATAATAAATAATAATATAATAGTGATTACATCGTGCCTGAAGAAGGGGACTGAGTTGCCTCGAAAGCTTGCATATTGTAATCTTTTTAGTTAGCCAATAAAAGGTGACATTTTGCTTGACTTTTCACTTTATATAATAGATAAATATATATATTTACCACAATACTAATCTTGATTCAACAGTATTTCTCCCATCAGACCTCAAATACAATTATTTGACACAATGTAAAATCATTTATTCTTTAAAAATTGTAGCACCCTTCCAAGTAAATTCTTGGAGGTTTATATACTTCAAATTATAAGAAAAGGGAGAATTAAAATGAAAAAGGTACAATAATTCAAGAATTATTTAAAAAACCAATTCAGCATAACACAATTACAGAGCTGGTGTTATACTCATAAGTGCCCTGTGCTGAATGCTGAGGAAAATCTACAACATTAATAAAAATTAATTCATCAGACAAATGCAACTTAAGAGATAGCCAAGAACACAAAGTATATGCTGATATGTAGGATGGCTTCCATTTGCAATGGAAAAAATGAGCTTTGCGTGGAATCCTCACTGTCACATTTGTACTCAAAAACCTAAGAAAGGAGCCCAGATTAGAAAGAACAACATGTGAAGGAGTCTGATGCAAAATAGATGTTTGAAAATTTTACAGTTTCAATGAGGGGATTCGATAGTGGCAACGTCTGTCTATAAGACTCAGTAAAATACATACTTAAGGGGCAACATTTTGTAAAATATATAGTAATTCAGCTAAATGGGCGGGCTTTTTTATTTTTATATTTTTTTGCAAAAAATATCAACTGAAATTGTAGTATAAACAAACATTTGTAACCATAACTGTCTATTCAACCCACCAGCCTCAAAGGTAAGTTTATGGTAATAGTGACAGTACAATTAAAATCTTACTGAGGCAGCTCCATAAATCATATCTTATACATTAAATTTAAGACCCTGAGATAAATGGACAAGTCAAACACAATCACAAAATTCAATTAAATATTTACCTGTGAATGTATATTATTTTATTTTCACCCACGTAAGGTAATATCCCTATCCAATCAATATACAACAACAGAGTGTTTTCAGTGACAGACCAGTTATGAAGAACCTTTTATAGCAAACCAGGAGCAAATATGAAGAGTGTGTCCAACAAGTTATAGACAGTGGTGAACAGTAAAGGACATGAGTCAAAGAGTTTTAAGGCACATGTTAATGTAAGGCTGCCTGAGTGATGCTTATACAGTCATGGCCGAAATTATCGGCACCCCTGGAATTTTCCCAGAAAATGCACCATTTCTCCCAGAAAATTCTTGCAATTACAAATGTTATGGTATACACATGTTTATTTCCTTTATGTGCATTGGAACATCACAAAAAACAGAGAAAAAAAGCCAAATCTGACATCATTTCACACAAAACTCAAAAACCGGGCTGGACAAAATTATTGGCACCCTCAACTTAATATTTAGTTGCACGCCCTTTGGAAAAAATAACTGAAATCAAGCGCTTCCTATAACCATCAAAAAGCTTGTTACACCTCTCAAATGGAATTTCTGACCACTCTTCTTTTGCAAACTGCTCAAGGTCTCTCAGATTTGAAGGGCGCCTTCTCCCAACAGCATTTTTGAGATCTCTCCATTAGTGTTCAGATTTAGATCCGGCTCATTGCTGGCCACTTCAGAACTCTCCAGCACTTTGTCTTCAACCATTTCTGGGTGCTTTTAGAGGTATGTTTGGGGTCATTGTCCTGCTGGAACATCCATGACCTCTGACGCAGACCCAGCTTTCTGACACTGGGCCCTACATTGCACCCAAATATTTTTGGTAGTCTTCAGATTTCATGATGCCTTGCACACAGTCAAGGCATCCAGTGCCAGAGGCAGCAAAACATCCCCAAAACATCTTAGAACCTCCACCATGTTTGACTGTAGGTACTGTGTTCTTTTCTTCGTAGGCCTCATTCCGTTTTCTGTAAACAGTAGAATGATGAGCTTTACCAAAAACCTCTACCTTGGTCTCATCTGTCCACAAGACGTTTGCCCAGAATGATTTTGGCTTCCTCAAGTACATTTTGGCAAACTCCAGTCTGTTTTTTTGATGTTTCTGTGTCAGCAGTGCGGTCCTCCTGGCTCTCTTACCATAGCGTTTCATTTCGTTCAGATGTCGACAGATAGTTTGAGCTGACACTGTTGCACCCTGAGTCTACAGAGCAGCTTGAATATGTTTTGAAGTTGATTGGGGCTGTTTGTCCACCCTTTGGACTGTCCTTCGTTGCAATCTTTTATCAATTTTTCTCTTCCATCCACGTCCAGGGAGATTAGCTACAGTGCCATGTGTTGTGAACTTCTTGATTATGTTGCGCACAGTGGACAAAAGGAACATGAAGATCTCTGGAGATGGCCTTGTAGCCTTGAGATTGTTGATATTTTTCCACAATTCTTTGTTGTCAAGTCCTCAGACAATTCTCTGCTCTTCTTTCTGTTCTCCATGCTTAGTGTGGCACACTCAGACACACAACAGAAAGGTTGAGTCAACTTTTCTCCATTTTAGCTGGCTTCAGGTGTGATTGTTATATTGCCAGCACCTGTTTCTTACCACAGGTGAGTTCAAATGAGCATCATATGGTTGAAATAAAACGATTTACCACAATTTTGAAAAGGTGCCAATAATTTTGTCCGGCTCATTTTTGGAGTTCTGTGTGACATGATGTCAGATTTGGCTTTTTTCTCTGTTTTTTTGTGTTGTTTCACTGCACATGAAGGAAATAAACATGTGTATACCAAAACATTTGTAATTGCAACAATTTTCTAGGGTAAATGGTGCATTTTCTGGGTAATACTTTCTAAGCCTAGATTTGCACTCCAGTTCTCATATTGATCTCCAACATGGAGCTCTAATTGAAAGACAGATTTGGGCTTTATTGTGAGAATAATAATTCATTACATTTATACAGTATTTTTCTCACTACTTAAAGCGCTTTACATAGAGTGAGGAGAGCAATTTTAAACACCAACAATGAGCAGCATTCACCTGTATGATGTGATTATTGCCATTATTGCGCCAGTATGCTCACCACACATTAGATGCTAAATGGTAGAGGGGTGAGAGATAGCCAGTTAGAGGCAGGGAATGATTAGGGTGCTACAATGGACAAGGCCACGATGGGAAATTTAGCTAGGACATTGGGATAAACCCTACTCTTTACAAAGGATGCCCAGGTTTCTTTTATGAGCACAGAGTCAGGTTACCTTGATTTTATGTTGGAAAATGATCCAGACAACACAGGAAAGAGGTTTTGGGGCAGCGGCCCTTATACTTGAAATTGGCTGCCAAAATTGTAGCAAAACATGTGGTTCAAGTGGTACAGATGAGTCCATAACCAAGAACAAAACAGACAGGCAAACAAGGCAGTTATATAGAGAGAAGCGGGAAATTATGTCATCAGAGATGAATCAGATTAGGGGCTGGGGTTGGACCCAGAAATTACGTCCTTGGGGGCCGGAACTGGAGGTGTCGTGGCCGGAATTGGAAGTGACATCCTCAGACCCGGAACCATAAGTGACTGCTTGGGACCAGAACCGGAAGTGTCGTCATTGGGCCCAGGCGGAATTTCCCATGATTGGTCTGTCAATGGAAAGGAACAAGGATTAGTGCATTCTACTATGCCCTGGTTTGGTGAGGAATTACCATCTTTTGAGCCTTTTAGCTGCCTTCCATGTGCATGTGTGTGACAATGTCTCATTCTAAGAACAGCACCATTTTTACTGGCACAGTGATCCTGGCACTAAACTGGGGAATTGGGATTCACACTCAGACCACAGGGTAAGGGCCCACTGCTTGCCTCACTAACACCTCTTCCTTCAGCAATCCAAGCTTTCCTAGATGGTCTCCCATCCAAGTACTGGCCAGGCCCAGATATGCTTAGCTTCAGGTGGAGGACCTGTTCTGAAGTGAAGGTGAAATATACTTTTAACGTTACCTGTGTGTTCAAGGTTCTATAATTCAATTCAATACAAAACTGTACACACAACGACCAAGCAAAGAAATCCAAAACTACAAATAAATTATTATACATTGTAGTTTCAGTCAGCTTCTTGGACAGAGTGTATCCTTTAGAACACTATGTAGATTTTCAAGCACAAATCTGTATAGACATTATTTGTAAGATTAAAAAGAGTTATCAATTATACAGCCTGCACAACTTTGGTGAAGTGATATGACTAACAGACATATGGGGAAACAGGCAAACTCCACACAAACAAAAGGACAAAAATGTCCAGTGTGGTGTGAATTTTTGAAAGAATTAAACCTCTAGGGACTTATTACTTCCTTTAAAATTATCTTGTTAGTTACAATGAGCCTTAGTTGTCCTATGGTGTTAGTGCCTCAGCTTTAGAGTACATTTATTTATTTATTTTTCTGCACAAACATTATCACAGAAAAAGCCTTTTACTGCCATCTAGTGGAAAACAAATGAATGAACATCATTCTCAGAGCTATGAAGATGTAAATCTGGCTAATTTTTGGCTCTAAATCAGCCTGGAGTGTTAAGAATGTGTGTGTTTGAGTGAGAATGCTGGTGATCTGGCCAATGCTTGTATGTCTAGTGTCCAAATCTAAGTAAACGAATGAAAGCAGTTTTCATTTTTTATGTCTTATTTGCTATCCTGTATCAAACCTTTTTTCACTCTGATGTAGGACTTCACATGAACATCAGAAACAGACTAAATAATAACATAAGCAAGTTTTTCAGACTTTATTTTATATTGCAATGACAAGATATTTTACTGAATTCATTTTAAAATAACAAAGTTGACAGAAACAAAGAAATAATAAAGAGAGAAGCCACTCTTTATTATAAAATTAACTTTTATTTACAGCAGAAACTTCAGAATTTTGCAAGTGACCATTCTGAGCAGCAAATATTATTACAATAAAGAGCAGATGTCATTGTTAACACATTTTTTAAAAAAAATTAACAGCAATTAACATTCAAATAGGAGCAGGCAGGTTCTCAAGCTTGATTTGATTGTCAAGAGAGATTAAGATTCACAAACAGATATGGTTACAGAATATCATGCTGAATGAGCATTTCCAGAGAGCAACATGACAGCTTTAAAGGGTCGCAGCTCAGTTTAAACTGCAGAAGCAGTGTGGTCAGATGTTGTGCCAAACAAGATGTCAGTTAGTTGATTGGTGTTGGAGATGATTTCATGACAGACAGTGAGCTAATGAAAATGAAACAACTGAAGATGGTGTGGGTATCTGTAGTGTACATTGAGACTCTGGCAGCTGCATTCTGGGCTTTTAATAAAATGTTCATATAATGTGTAAGAAAATTGCTGAAAATGAAAAGGCAGCAATTCAAACATCCATCCATCATCCAAACCGCTATATCCTAACTATAGGGTCAAAGGGGTCTGCTGGAGCCAATCACAGCCAACACAGGGTGCAAGGCAGGCGCCAGATAGCCGTTGCGACGTTTAACCTCCATTTGCAACTTCTGGATGCATACTGCCTGTACCCCTTCACTCAGTCACTCGACTTCTCATCAGGATGGTGGTGTACAGTATTGAGAAGTGCGTCTTCATGGAGCGAACCTATTCGGACACCAATTCGTTTAAATGATGTTAGAATCAAGTGGATGATCGTGAGTTAATGGAAGGTTACTTCCAGCAAGATGGACCAATGTGTCACACATCAGCAAGGAGCATGGCAGAAATTGAGTCTTCTTCGGCAACAGGGTGATTTCAAAGGGGCTTTGGCCACCACGGTCGCTGGATCTGACACCACCTGACTTCCTCCTTTGGGGTATGCTCAAAGGAAAAGCCTATCGGAACAAGCCTCGCACTATGGAAGATTTGAAGGAAAACATCCAATATGAAATTGCTGCTACCCCCTCCTGAGACGTTCAGGAGCATGGAGCGCCACATCAAAATGTGTCTAGCAAAAAACGGAAATCCACTTCCAGTATTGCATGTAATGCAATCGAATTACACATACGCCAAGGTATATAGCGTATTTTTGGTTCAGATTGCTTCATCCTAACGGGAGTTATGAACAAAATATCCGGGGCCTCTATCAAGTGAATCTCCCTGTACATATAACAGCCAAATAAATCCCTTTGGGAAGATGTCTGTCAGAAAACTAATGTCACCTTGCTTGAAATTTGTACTAATCTCACATATTTGTAGCGTTTATGAGTGTTTGGATTTAACATAAAACAAGGACTCTTCTAAAGATCAAGAATAACTTCTCACACATGAGCTTGAAAAACTGCCATGCATATCACAATGGTAGATCCCAGTTGATGCTTTCAATGAAGTTCTTCAGCAAGAACATGGAGACATATATGTAAGATTAAAGTATTCTTCAAATAGTGAAAATAAAGATACTTGGAAGAAGATACACAAAGTACAGTAGATGGAATTTCCTAAAAGGCCTTCAAATGTTAATGTTATGATTTTCCTGAGAGTGTTAGGCCAGGCTGGACTGAATGGTATGTTTTCCTCAAACATTTTCTTATGTTCTTAAATTCTTATTTGCATAAAGCGGCTGGTGCATTTAGTCAAGGACATCAATGTATTCTTTGAATTTGCAGAAAAGATTAATTTAATGTCAAGATTAAGGTTACTTGAAAGGTTAGAAATCCACACACAAATACAAAAGCATGCTTAAAATCATTTAAAATTGCAGTTTTCCTTTAAATTGGAATGTAACAGAAAGTAGAATGTAGCTAAAGAATAATGCTGCTTTGTTTCTGTAAATGAGGTAGAGGCCCTTTTCAGTATGCCACAATTCTTTCATAATATAAAAGCATCAGACACTGGATTCATGTCAGGTTTTCACATTAGAATTACAACTAACTAAGCTGACTTTAGTTTCCTTAAAGGTCCTTAAAGATAGTAGATGATTTTTTTCGTACTCTATAAATATTGTGTAATCTCTGCGGTGGGTTGGCGCCCTGCTCGGGATTGGTTCCTGCCTTGCACCCTGTGTTGGCTGGGATTGGCACAAGCAGACCCCCGTGACCCTGTGTCCGGATTCAACGGGTTGGAAAATGGATGGATGGATGGATATTGTGTAATCTTTATACTATGAAATGAATACTTTATTGGTATTCTCTGTAACTGACCACTTAAACAATAGTGCATAGGAAAGTGATCAACAACTGTGTGAAATTCAGAGGAATAAAGGGTTTAAGTGAACATGGCAAGGCATTGTGGCGACTTAAATGCAGGCTCCTTTGGAGCTCATTATGAATCTAGGAATGCTTTCTTTATAACTTGACGTTACTTTTGCCTGCCATGTTTTCTTGTCCAGTATGCAATAATCCCATCATTTAGTACTCAGGTATATGTTGGGTAATGTAGCTGTGTTGTGAGCTTCAAATGACCTTGCAGGTTAAATTTTTTGTCCTTTGTAGTTGTAGAGCCCCTTTGATCGAAAGAATACAAATGGAGTTATTTCATTTTCATTTTCATTTTTTCAGCATTTTTGCCTGCAGACATTGAACATGAAATTGCAAAAGAAAGATTGCATTTTTATTTTATACTTTTAATTTCCATTTTCATTTTTGCAGAAAATACCTCCTATAAGCTGGGCCTAACCAGAATAGAAAAAGTAGGGGAAGGCCCAGATGAAAAACTGCATAAGGTAATGTAGTTTTTTAGAGAAAACATGACAGTGTGTGGTGTGAGAAACAAATGCCTTACAGGTCCTCTGATGGCTTCTCCCTTAAATGCACACCAAATAAGAGTGCCATCTGCAACCGAGAGAAAAATGACTCCAGGATGCTGGCCTTAGAGACAGAGTTTTAAGAAAATTCATATCTAAAACTGGCAAACAAAAAAAAAAAAAGGATAAATAGGCAAAAAAAAAAAACCACAGAAATTGGACAGAAGGTTGACTGGAAAGGCATATTATGCTTCTTCATTTTGACCAGTTTTTGAACCCAGAATTGAACTTTAGGAATGCCAGTACCTTGCAACCCAAGTGAACAGACTAACAGGTTTCAACAGTGCTAATGTAATTACAACTGTTTCTCTAATAACTAATCAGCATTTACACATGACTAATTAAGAATGAGCTAAGGGAGTTTACCATTAGTACAAAGAAGAAATGGCTGCTGAAAATGGGGCTTTGCAGTCATATGTGAATGATAATTTAAGAATCAGTCATTTCAAGCTTAGCCATTATCAAAGTTAACAGTGTCTTAACTGTATTTTTAAATCAATCGAATGATATCTTGATAAAAAAAAAGGTATCAAGTTGTATGTTTTGAATTTTTTTAAGTAAGGAAGACAGCAACCTAGCAGAAGGACTGGTATCTGTTCTTTTCTGCCAAAGCCCTTCAAAATGACCTCCAGCTAGCTGCTGTCAGAAACAGACTCCAAGTCTGTTAGTGAAACCTGTGCTCACAGCCCATCACCATGCAGCTCGAATGACATTCACCAGAGACTCACTCACAGATGAGAGCAGGTTCACAGTTTGCACAAGTCTGGAGACACCATGGTAAACATTATGGTGCAGCATGACTGGTCTGGCAGTGGGTCAGTGTTGGTCTGGGGAGACATACCTCGGAGGGCCGCACAGACTTCCACGTGCTAGGCTACAGTACCTTGACCTCTGTTAAGTACCGGGGAAGAAATCCTCAGAGCCACTATCCTTACACTGGTGTAGTGAGACCTGGATTCCTCCTGGTGCCAGACAATGCCCGGCCTCATGTAGCCGGAGTGTTAAGGCAGTTCCTGGAAGACGAAGGAATTGATGTCATTGACTGGCCCACACATTCCCCAGACTTGAATCCAATTGTGAACCTCTGGGATGTTATGTATTGGTGCATCCAATGCCTCCAAGTAGTGATGCAGACTGTTCAGGAGCTCATTGATTCCATGCTAGTCTGCTGGTCTGTCTGCTGGTAGTCATGACATTTATCTTTCTTATGGAAAACAGCATAGGCAAACTGATCATGAAAGTGACATAGCAGAGAAAGAAAAGGAGAATGGAGACTTTGCTGATCAAGAAGCAAATCACAGAAGCCAATTACATGATAGGAAGAAAATTAATGAAATCCTGGCATATGCTGCATTCAACATGCTACTACCTGCAAACTACTGTGCCTGAAACCTCAAACGTGGGAGGATTAGTGGTCTACATGTTTTCCATTTTAAGGGTTCTGAGGTCTCCATCCCAGAATCCTTCCAAAACTGGGTGTAATGAAGTTCAGTTATTACTTGGGTTTGCAATGGGCACTACAAAGATGTGATGGATTGCTCAAGCATTTTTGCCTTATGGCATTTTGCTAAGGAATCCTTTCAGAAGTCAATGTTTAATGTTGATCTTGGGTTTTATTTTTTTATTTTTTCACCTTAGGGACTTCATTTTGTAGTACTTTGTTTAGGTATTTGGATGAATTTGTAATATTGCATTGTTTTTAAATACTGAAGCAGAGAAGATTAAACTGTTGATTCAGAGTCCTGCACAGCAGAAAGTCAATAATACTTATCTCTCAGCACTATAACAAGGGCAGGATTAGCAGATCTCTGTCTCTAATCTGTACATTTATACTACAATAAATTAAAAACTGTTTTCAACATGTGTCCATGATACATTCAAGTGGGAAAAAGTTTATTTTTTATTCATATTGTAAATCAGTACAAATAATTAAATATTGTTGCAAAAGTATATTCTTAACAACAACTATGGTGCCACTGAATGTGCTCTTACACAATCTACAGAAAGACGTTTACAGCAAGAGGAGTATTTTGTAAGACCCAAGGTGAATATGCTGTAAGACCCAAGGCTGTTTGGGGGCCAAGACTTGGGACAGATCCCAGGGGGGATGCAAGCTCCAGGCATTCAATTGTATTTTTTTTTATATCTGGCTTGAGGTGTTGTGATCCACAACCAGGCACATCTCCCATAAATTATAAATTGGGCTTTGGATGTGAATTCTTCAAGGATTTAGATTTAAAGCATAGGTATACCAGCCTGACCCATTAAAGATCAAGAGAAAACCTCTCTTTCATCTTTACCCACAAGCATGTAGAGAGTAGGTATGTTTTGCCTAGAAAAGTCAAGGTTGCAGCTATTTTTATGGATTTAGATAGCCTTTGCCTTCTCTTCCTCATCAGAGAGAGAAGTTAAATCTATTAGGAAGCTCCATAGATCCTGATTGCTATAAGAAAGGACAAAAAAGAAGAAAAGAGAAGAAGGACATTTTGGATTTGAAATAGCCACTCAGCTTAACATACTGTGCTTGTTCAGTTCCTACTCACATGATACTTTCAAAAAGACACTGAGTTCAGATTAGGAGGTCTCAAGGTACTATTTTCTGTGACTCTTACTACTTTTATATATGTCTTCTTGAAACACGCTTTATAGACCTCTCCATCCATCCATCCAATTTCCTTTCCATCACTGTTGCAGTCTATTGGTAACCATCTTTTATTTGATCCAGAGTCTTCTATTTAAGTAGCTTATTTTCGAGTAACAACTGGCATTAATATGACTCATTCTGTTAATAAAAACACCTTGTGACTCTTCTTTATCTCTGTTTATTTACTCTTAACTATATTATCCATATGAGATATCGCCTTCATTAAATTATCTTTAGCATTTGTGGCATATTTTTTGCCCTTCCATTTTTTGGCAGTTGTTCACCACCTAGAGGAAAAACTAGAGGATGAAATAATAGAAGGTTATGTAAACTTGACTCAAAATGGTGGAGAGTGTGTGAAAGAAGGAGAGCCATTCTAAGCTTCAGAGTGAAAGAACTTCAATGTGCAAAAAAGAAGATTCAGCAGCTCCTTGTACACCAAAAGAAATAGACAGAAGAGGGAGAACATTTGCAGACAGCATAAAGCAATTCTGCCACCTCAACTTTTTTCATGTCTGTGAGCCCATGACAATGTGTCATCAGCTAGGTTTTGTTTGTTTCATTTTAAAGTAGAATGACCACAACAGCACCAGGGAAAAAACATTTCCAGTTCACCTGCATTTTGCTAGCATGTTATGTGTGATTAATTCAACTATCTACCATTCTTGTTAATTATCAAGATGTACACATTATTCATGATTCTAATGTTCGGAATTTTGGACTTTCTGTCTAATAATCTGTAGATGTTTGTATTCTATTTCCCTGGTTTCCATGATATGAACATTAAAAAAATGTTTTCTTCAGTTTTTGAGAAGCATTGGACCAGAGAAAATAGGAACTGTGGTGCTACATGCTGGAATAAATGACAGCTGATATCGCCAGTCTGAAGTGCTGAAGAAGACTTCATGTCACTTGTTCAATCTGTTAAAGAGAGGACCCCCACCATTAAAGTCTTCATCTCCAGACCACTGTAGATGGCAAGGGTTACTGCAGACTTCTATGCTGGAATGACTGGCTGAGATACTTCTTTGAGGGACATGATGTCATCTTCATCAATAACTGGGACCTCTACTAGGAAAGAAAATGTTTCTACAGATACTTCTAGATTCTTCTCCATAAACATTACAAAGGTAATACAACATTTCTGACTACCTTCTACTATTTGTAACAATAACAGCCATGACCTTGAAGTAAAATGAAATGAATATGCAATGGGTTTACCTAAAGAGATGCATAATATTGCTCTTATAATTAGGAACTATAGATTGACTAAAGATAGAAAAAGGTTCATTGTTAATGTCAATAACTTATTATGTATCACTAGTTGTTGTTATTATTAACATTATTATTATTATTATTATTATTATAGAATTGTATTCAACTTTTCCTCCCTGTTTGTGTTGGTCAAATTTCGCATTCAAATTTTACCCACTTTTACAGAACTGATTTCCTTCATACTGAGCATGCTGATAACAATGCAATATTCCATCAGTTTTGACCCAGGATCTGTATGTTAATTATGTCAAATTTAAATTTCTCATTTCTTCTACTTTTAGTGATTACATATATAGATAGTGCTTTTAGCCAACATACATATACTGTATATGAAAAATTATTGGAGTTGGATCAAGTGGTGAGCATGTTGGACTTTTGATCAATCGATCAAAGGTTCAAGATCAATTTTGACAAATTAATAAAAAAAATCATATTGATTAATTGCTATTGAAGTTTTTTCAAATTACTTCAATATGACTGTTAAGCAGCATAGAGAATATATCTAATTATTACTTTAGTAAGTAGCAATGCCATTTATCATGACTAAAGAAAAGTGCATTTTTAAGAGGTGCTTTTGTGATGCCATTTCTACATCTTCCATTTATAATAGTATAAATAATCAGTCTTACTCTAGATGCTAGTCTAATACTAATTTTAATGTCAAACTGAAGGCAGTGACCAACACTGTAGCCCCTAAAATTAAATTTTAATTAAATCTTAGATTTCCCTTGGGATTAATAAAGTATCTATCTATCTATCTATCTATCTATCTATCTATCTATCTATCTATCTATCTATCTATCTATCTATCTGTATCTAAAAACCTTATAAAATTGGCCACAGCTATAATGCCCTACAAGATAGAGGCAGTTTGTAAACTTTAAAGAGAATGCCTCAATTCTCAGCATAAATGAAAAAAAGCTAAAGAATCACATATTAACAAATGCAATGTACTACTTTGACCTAAGAGATGTTCCAAAATTGTAAACAACTAGCTGAAACACCCGGCGTTGCCCAGAAGGAAAATAAAGTGTTTTTTTTTTTTAATGAGAAAAATATAATTACAAAAAAGACACGTTTAAAAATAAAAATAAATTAACAAACAATGAAGACTCACTGATGTGGTTGTCTTGTGGTCTTGTATGTATGTTATCATCCAGTTGACTCTATTTAATTTGAAAAGCAACAGGCGTGTGGTGCTGCTCAAACATAAAGAATGCTGGCAGTCATCTTCAGTTCGCCCTCTGGTGGTCGTTCCGAGTGTCAACTGGATGATAACATGCATACGAGACCATAAGATTACCCCCCACCCTACCCTACAGTATTTTTAGTTGACGAATAAGAAACATGTGTACCAAGTTTTATGAAAATCGCTCCAGCCGTTCAGAAGTGATGCT
Organism: Polypterus senegalus; assembly: GCF_016835505.1. Lineage (NCBI taxonomy): Eukaryota > Metazoa > Chordata > Cladistia > Polypteriformes > Polypteridae > Polypterus > Polypterus senegalus. Next base: position 15,842,884 of record NC_053167.1, read on the forward strand.
GGAACACACAGTACATACTTACACACACATACATTGACTTTTAAATAAATAGATACAGCAGGAAATCCAAGAATCTTATTTATAACTATTGACCATCTTTTGCACCTGGCTCATGATGTGGAAAGGGTGTGTAAACCATTGTGGCAGAAGCATTCTTTTCATATAAAGCATAAAATATAAGACATATTTTACCATAGTAGACCTCAAGCACAAACCTAGCTGAGCCTGAATGTGGTGAACACAATCAATTAAACTCATTAACTAAAATAAGCCGGCTGATCTTCGTAGGATTAATTACTTAGTGAACATCTTTCACATGTGTTCTTGATCCTGTCCATACAGGCTTTTTTAAACACATTTCTGATTTGCTGCTTGACGGTGTATTTCATATAGTTAGTTGTTCATTGAATGCAGTCATTTTTTCCTGATTCTCTAAAAACTGCAGAAGTTGAGCAATTACTTCACAAAAATAACCTTGACATTTCTGTCATATTTTCTAACCTGCTTTTTGAAAAATTAAGTGACTACTTCAATAAAAATTCTATTCTGTATAAGTATCAAGATCCAGACCAAATCATAGTATAGAAACTGCTTTGGTTAAAGTAGTCAATAATTTGTGACTTAATGCAGATTCAAATAATCAATCAGTCGTTGTTCTATTAGACTTGAATGGAGCATTTGACACCATTGATCATAGCATTCTTATTGACCGTCTTAGGCAGTGGGCTAGCCTTGAGTTGGTTTTCCTCTTATATCTCAGGAAGTAAATTCTTTCTCATTTGTTTCGATTATATTTTAGAGATCCACGATACTGAGTCCTATTTTGGTTCACTTATTGCTCTCAATCTACATGCTCCAATTTGTCCTGATCATTATCAAAACATTAAGTGAATTATTATAGCAATGCGGACAATACACAAGTTTGTTAACAGCAACTGATAACCTTGAGGCTCTGAATCCTCTAACCCAGTGTCTTACTAGAATCATTGAAGAGATCAGTAACAATTTCCTTCAACTTTACAAGGAAAAAAGAGAAATTTAAATTATTGGTGGCAAAGAAAAAAATTGTCCTTAGTTTAAAAATAATAATACATTTTATTTATATTGAACCTTTCCCATGCTCAACGCACTTCACAGAGTCTCAGAAAGAAACAGCAGCTACACGTAAATAAACTAAAGCTTCTGGCTTAACGGACAAGGCCAGAAGTAAAGAATCTAGACATCATTTCAAATTCTTAGCTAAACTTTCAATTACACTTTAGCATATTACTAAGTCTGTGCACTTTCAATTACATTGCAAGAGTGCTTTTGACTTTATTCATTTAGATCGGTGGTTCTTAAACTTTTTTTCTTGTGACTCAATTTGGCCTTCTTTGTTTCTTTGTGACCCAAAGGTGTGGTGGAGTGTCATCCCATGGGAATGAAGAATCTCTGAAGACTATCTTCCCTCTGATCCCTTGATTATCAACCCAGGCTTGCAGGGGTTCCCTTGGAGAATCACAGACATGGGTCCTAGCGAACCAATGAGGACAATACTCAAACTGTTCATGACACTTTCCCATTCAGTATTATTGTGATTCATGACTCTGCTGACCCAAATTCAACCAACAAGTGATCCAAAATGGGTTACAACCCACAGTTTAAGAACCTATGGTCTAGATTATTGAAATGCACTCCAATCAGTTTTAATAAAAAAGACCAAACCTAGTTGCAATTAGTCCAAAATTTGGCCACAAGAATTTTAACTAAATAGATAAAACTGTGTATATCTCACCAGTCTTTACAGCACCACACTGGCTGCAAATGTTCTTTAGGACTGATTGTAACATAATTTTAATTGTATATAGGACTCTAAACAACAATTTCTTATATTTAGGAGTACTCATTCCCTTGCATTAGTATTCTTAGATCCTCTGGCCTGCTCAATATTACAAATATGATAAGAGTAAAGCATAAATTAACTGGTGAGGGGAGCTTTCTGTTTCTATGCAACAAAAATCTGGAATACTTTATCATTATAAATATGCCAGTACAGTTGAACACATCAAAAAACTACTAATATCACATTTCTTTAATGTGACTTTATCTTGATCACTTATGAACTTCACTAGCATTCCTTCATTCTAAGAGGAGGGGGAATTTGTTTCTTTTCATTAAATGCAGTTCTGTTTGATTCGGTGCAGCCTGGTCACTAATTGCTACTCTTGTGTGTTTTCTATTTTTCCTGGTAGTCAATGGTGGTGCTAAGCGCCACTGTTCCCTGGCTTAAGTATACTGCAGCTACCCAAAATGCTCTGAAGATGAAGGCACTCCATAAGAGTATCCTGTTATTGGTGACACATTAATGGACTGTGGAATCTCCAAGGGGTTCTTGGTGGTACTTTGACCTTGAAACCCCTGCAGGTTTATTTCCTCCATAACCCCACAAAGTGGAGTTTTTATTTTCCTGTCCTACCTAGCCATCTGACCATATGTTTTATAATTATGTTAGAAATTGTAATTTCTCTATACTGTTATAATTGTTTTTTAAATTTGTCTTACTTTTGTAACTATTTTTAGATATTATTAATGTAAAGCACTTTAACCTACTTTAATTTATGAAAATGTGCTATGTTAATAAATGTTGTTTTTATTTTAACCCCTGATTTGCAAATGTTTATGACTTGCTGTAAGCATCTTAAATTTTGACTCTGATTTTCATTTTGGAGTAGACAGCAATTATGTTGTTATGGATAATGTTGTTGACATTCTGTCCTGTAGAAATTTAACTAAAGCACTCGCTTCTAAGTCTGACTTTCCTTATGAAGAACTAAAGGCCAGTAGCATTGTTTCAGGCCATAGACAATTTTGACTTTTAGCCCTGAGGTAGAAATGCTATTTATTCTTAGGTTGGGTACCATGTGCAAACTGTTTGTTCTCCCCCCAAATGATTTAACATTTACTGCTGCTTCATGGCATGCGAAAACGTGAATGATTAGTACATGCTGACCAAGACCTTTGTGATTCATTTATCTGTTCTTATAATCACCACATCGACTTAGGAAAACTAACTTTTATACAATCTGATATGATGAAAATAAACTCTATGGTACAAACATAAATGTTTCTTTGCTTCAGCACACTGTGCACATACCCAGTAGCAACCACTTTTACAGCAACTGCTGAACTGTGTATTTCACAGAGGGACAGTATTCCACAAATCCCTACATACATATTTACAATCAAAACACAATGCTGATCTTGTCGAAATCTGGAGATGGTTCCATAAAACAGTGTTACACTAAGAGTGGTTCTGTTTTATTATACTTTTCTTTATTAATATCTGACATGTCCTCTAATTTAATAATTTGTCTTCTTCTTTCTGCTGCTCCTGTTTGGGATTGCCACAGCAGATCATCTTTTTCTATATCATCCTGTCTTCTGCATCTTGCTCTGTCACACCCACCACCTACATGTCCTCTCTCACCACATCTGTAAACCTTCTCTTTGGCCTTCCTCTTTTCCTCTTGCGCGGCAGCTCTATCTTTAACATTCTTTTCCCAATATACTCAGTATCTCTCCTCTGCACATGTCCAAACCAACACAATCTTGCCTCTCTGACTTCATCTCCCAACTGTCCAACCTGAGCTGACCCTCTAATGTACTCATTTCTAATCCTATCCATCCTCGTCACACCCAATGCAAATCTTAGCATCTTTAACTCTGCTACCTCCAGATCTGTCTCCTGCTTTCTGGTCAGTGCCACCGTCTCCAACATATATAACATAGCTGGTCTCACTACTGTCCTGTAGACCTTCCCTTTCACTCTTGCTGATACCCGTGTGTCACAAATCACTCCTGACACTCTTCTCCACCCATTCCACCCTGCCTGCACTCTCTTCTTCACCTCTCTTCCACAATCCTTGTTACTCTGTCCTATTGATCCCAAGTATTTAAACTCATCCACCTTCGCCAACTCTACTCCTTGCATCCTCACCATTCCACTGACCTCCCTCTCGTTTACACACATGTATTCTGTTTTGTTCATACTGACCTTCATTCCTCTCCCCTTTAGAGCATATCTCCACCTCTCCAGGGTCTCCTCAACCTGCTCTCTACTCTCACTACAGAGTAGCAAACATTATAGTCCACGGGGACTCCTGTCTAATCTCATCTGTCAACCTGTCCATCACCATTGCAAATAAGAAAGGGCTTAGAGCCGATCCCTGATGTAATCCCACCTCCACCTTGAAAGCATCCGTCACTCCCATCGCAGACCTTACCATTGTCACATTTCCCTCGTACATATCCTGTACAACTCTTACATACTTCTCTGCCACTCCTGACTTCCTCACAATTCCTGACAATACCAAGCTCCTCTCGTGGCACCCTGTCATATGCTTTCTTCAGGTCCACAAAGACGCAATGTAACTCCTTCCGGCCTTCTCTATACTTCTCCATCAACACCCTCAGAGCAAACATCTCATCTGTGGTGCTCTTTCCTGGCATGAAATCGTACTGCTGCTCACTAATCATCATCTCCTTTCTTAACCTAGCTTCTACTACTCTTTCCCATAACTTCATACTGTGGCTCATCGATTTTATCCCCCTGTAGTTACTACAGTTTTGCACATTCCCCCTTATTCTTAAAAATCTGCACCAGTAAACTTCTTCTCCACTCCTCAGGCATCCTCTCACTTCCCAAGATTCCATTAAACAATTTCGTTAAAAATTCCACTGCTCTCCTAAACACCTCCATGCTTCCACAGGTATGTCATCTTGACCAACAGCCTTTCCATTGTTCATCCTGTTCAAACTGTCCTTACTTCCTCCTTGCTAATCCGTTGCACTTCCTGATAAGCTATAGCCACATAATACACGTTCCATCGGCTCAACACACTCTTCTCGCTTGTGAGTACGTTTCCATCTTTATCCTTTATCACCCTAACCTGCTGCACATCTTTCCCAGCTTGGTCCCTCTGTCTAGCCAATCGGTACAGGTTCTTTTCTCCCTCCTTAGTGTCCAGCCTCTCATACAACTCATCATATGCCTTTTCTTTAGCATTCACCACCTCTCTCTTCACCTTACGCCTTATCTCCTTATACTCCTGTCTACTTTCTGCATCTCTCTGACTATCCCACTTCTTCGCCATCCTCTTCCTCTGTATACTCTCCTGTACTTCCCCTTTCCACCACCAGGTTTCCTTTTCCTCCTTCCTCTGTCCAGATGTCATGCCAAGCACCCTTCTTGCTGTCCCCCTTACTACTTCTGCTGTAGTTGCTCAGCTGTCTGGCAACTCTTCACTGCCACCCAGTGCCTGTCTTACCTCATCCCTGAACTCAACCTTGCAGTCTTCCTTTTTCAACTTCCACCATTTGATCCTTGGCTCTTCCCTCACTTTTCTCCTACTATTCTTGATCTCCAAAGTGATCCTACAGACCACCATCCTATGCTGCCTAACTAAACTTTCCCCCGTTACCACTTTGCCGTCTTCAATCTCCTTCAGATTGACCCTCCTGCATATCTTATAATCTGCCTGTGTGCATCTTCCTCCATTTTTGTATGTCACCCTATGTTCCTCCCCCTTCTTATGTTACATTGTTAACCCAGGCCACAAATAATCTGGTATGGAAATCTGCCTTGTTGTCTGCATATTAATCTGGCAAAATTTTACACCAGATGCCCTTCCTGATGTAACCCTGCCAATTTATCCTGGCTTAGGACCGGCACGGAGAAACACACTGATTTGTACATCCCCTGTGGCCACTTTATCCTCTGATTTAAACAATCCTGATGAAATTTCTGAAAGTAAAGAGCACCAAATCAAGAAAATAAAGGAGCGGAAATACCATAAAGAAAAGGAAAATAGTTTAGAGAGCCACTGAAGTCTAAGTCAGTGTAGGGACTTAGTGATTGTGATTTGCCAGTGATTTGAGATAGGAGTATTCTTTTAAGATGGTAAGTAACATAAACCTTTTAATTGATGGGACCAAGAGATGTAACATTCAGAATTCAAATTCAAGTTCTGAGGAGTCAACATGTTTAGGCAACAATTCCAAAATTAAATCCTAAATTGAAGCTGAAAAAAGAAGGTCTATTTTAAAGGAAGACTATAACCATTTCCTAAATTGCCCCTAGTGTGTGCTTGGTGTGTGGGTGTGTGTGTGTGTCCTGCAGTGGGCTGGCACCTTGCCTGGGATTTGTTCCTGCCTTGCGCCCTGTGTTGGCTGGGATTGGCTCCAGTAGACCCCCGTGACCCTGTGTTAGGATATAGCGGGTTGGAAATCGCATGCTACAGTATCTCTTTTTCAAGTTAATATGTAATTCATCATTTTTGGTGCATGGTGTTGACTATTATACTGTCACAATGGTGACATCCTGCTCCATGTACTTCTGCCGGTTATACCTTGGGTTGAGTTTTTTTTATTTTATATTAGGTTTTACATTAAAAATGAACATTAGAAATAACATGTACAATTCAACTTAATACATCATGTCTTGCCTTTAGCTAGCACACAACTAAAGCCAATATCATATTACACAACTACTAGTCATAGGATATGTCAGATTTGTTACCAGCAGATGAAGATCTTGTTGCCAAAATCATTTTAATTTAGGCAACTTAAAACTGCTGGCTATGCTAATTTACAAGACTGCATACCAACTTTCCAGGACAATCATGCTTGACTCTTTGTTTTTGACAACCAATAACATGGTGCCTGACGGACCCCAATATGTTCAAAAGGTAAACAAGTATGGCAAGTTCAGCTGAAATCTCTAACTTTTTTCTCTTTTTTCCATTTGAGATATCAGACAGATGTGAGATCCAAAACAACCACATTTTTTATTCCTTATCACTGCATTTTATGCAAATACCTCCAGATAAGCATGTAAGGATGTGAGATGGGGGGCACTATATATTGTCTTTTTTTTCCTTTCACCAGCAGGGGGTGCTTAAATGCCAAACTCCCGTGAACTACATCCCATTCAATACCCAAGAAATGACTGACCGACTATGCCACCCAGTAAGGGAAGGGAACTGGGACCCAAAATTAGCTAAACACCAGAGTGCTGCTAAGCACAGGTTCTTTTATATACAGGGATGAGCAACCACCACATTGGGATAGACAATATTTTTAAACAAAAATGACAATTTTTAACAAAACAATATATAAAAACACAATCATCACCAACATCTAAACAGCATAAATCAAAATCCAATGCAGTGCTTGCACAGATACTCGTGAGTTCCCATCTGTCAATTATCCTCGCATCCATGTAAAACCCTGAAAGTTAAAGCTCCGCAGACTTTACTCATTCAGCTCGATACTGCATCCACCAGGGGTACTCCACATGAGCTTGTCTCAAGGGGCGGCTTCCCATTCCATTAGCTCCTAAAACGACACACACAAGATGCCAGATAGGGCTCTCCTCTCTAATCAACTTGAGTGAACACAATTAGTTAAGGTCAAAGTTTAAATCACCCTAAATAAGGACAACATTGAAGGCACTCACATCTTCTGTCAAAACTACCAGTCACATGATTCCCCGATCTCTTCTCATTCGCTGCGCCTCTCTTCTTCATGCTGGTCGTACCATCCATCCTGGATTCTGTCAATTTAAGGCAACGCACCCGCAGCATAAAGCAATGTCCTCCAGCTGTCTCCACTCTTTTGGAGCGGCCAAAAGCAGCACTCACTCTCAGGGTACTGCACAAACCGCCCCAAGTACAAACCAGAGTCCTGACTCCTCAAAACACTACTGGTTGAACATTGACACAGAATACATGACACAGGATAAATTAAATCCCAAAGTGGTAGTGGTGAACAAAAAAGAATACAAGAAATACAAACACCATAAGTAGTGATAAAACCAGAAAACATTTGAATTAATTCCCTCCTTACCATCCGTAATATAGTGACAAAAATTGCAAAACATATTTAAATAATCATCCCACACAATGTGATAAAAAAAAAACTCCAAAAAAAGAAAAATACCACACAAATCCCTCACATCTCCCCAGGGTCACAAATGTTCATTAGTTGTCAGCTTACATGCACAAAGATCTTGTCCCTATAACTAAAGATAAAATCAATCAAACCTGTTTGATTTTGTCAGGACAAATCTCACACAAATGTTTAAGTGAGTGGCTGGGCATATCACATTATGCCCCCAACTGCTTCCAGCTTGCTAAAATTATGTAAATGAAGGCCATGATTGAAAATCACTGGAAAAGTCAAATAATGTGACATGGCCTTAACAAAACAAAAGAAAACATGCACAAAACCTGACTGCATTTCCTACTGCTAAAATCAGAATGGGGTTCCTTACAGTGTGAAGGTTTAGTTTTTCATACACCACCCTGTATAAACTTTTTATAGGTTTAACAATGTTCAATTTTTTCATCCATTCCTATTTTCTAAAATGTATTACATGTATTCATGTATAGTTAACTTATGGCAGGGCAAGCCTAGAAGTCAAGATGTACAAATTAATTCAATTTCTTCATTCTTTAGTCATATCTTGCACACTACAGAACTGGATGTCTTTAACAAACTTTTCAAAGTGTGTCTAACTTCGGAGAACAGCATTGCACACAGTACCTGAGATGAGGCCTTACACACTGAATTTAAAAAAAATTAATCATAACCTTCATTGATTTGAATTCCACATGACATGCTGTATAACCCCACATGTTGGGGGATGTTTTATTCTCTTTTTATTCTCTTCATTTATTCCAGGAAGAGCTCAACTAGAACTCCCATTTGGTTTTGTAATCATTTAATCTAGGTGCAGAATTTGCACTGAAAAATTATATCTAGTATTACTTCTTCCTTTGTTCAAAATCTAACTTCTGTTTACAGTAAATTTAATGTACCATGTTACTTTAGATATTATTTTTTTCTAAGTACAGTACAGTATGTCTGGAGTGACGCTAGGGTGTCTGCTATAGTCAGTAATTTTGTGACTAGAGTCCTGTTTTGCATATACTTACATACAATACTCTGAATTCCTGTCTTTTGTAGTTTATTAATAAGAGCTTAATTTGGTTGCTTATGAAAAATTTTGTGAAAGTCAAAGTAAATAAACTTATACATTATATGGTAACCAGGGATGGCATGCTGGTGCCTCACAATGTTAGTGTCCTGGGGTAGAATCCCAAGGTCAGTCATTGCTAGTGTGTGTGACTGGGCACTGTGTTGGTTTAAGAAAGTTACAGAATGGTACAAACTATCTATCTATCTATCTATCTATCTATCTATCTATCTATCTATCTATCTATCTATCTATCTATCTATCTATCTATCTATCTATCTATCAGAATTAAATTAATATTCACATAAACAGTGCACAGAATTACTCCACCCATAGGTGGTGATCAAGTTTGACAAAAACCCCAAAGGAGTAAATTGTGATACAAACTGTAGGAGACTGCCAAGTTTCTGTTGGAGGGTCTACGTCAGCTGGGCAGATGAACCACTGCATTCTCTAGCAGTGCTGTTTGATTTTAGTGGTTAACATTAGAATTACCAAAGCCTACGAAAACACTCATAAATCCGTCTCACCTTAAATCCCTTCGCACCTCTCCGTCAGCGTCTTTTGTCTTGTAAGCAGCAACCAGCCTGCTATCACATCCCCCCACTGCCGCACAAAGTTTTCTCAGCTGAAGTCTGTTTACCTGCATGTCAGTTCCCTGGAGTTGTATAGAGTGAGAAGTCAAGCAAAATTACACCTTTTATAAATGCTATATCGTTATTTGGAACACATGCATTTCATGTGTGTTCTGTGTCTACAATGATCTATGTAAACACAACGTTAAAACAGAAACGTCTTTCATGTTTTAGTAATAATTGACAAAATATAGAGATGAAGTGTATAATGTGTGAAGCCTGAAGTCCAAATATCAATTAAACACTTTCATAAAATGTACAAGTATAACAAAAAAAGTGCGCTTCTATTCAAGAATATAACTGCAGAAAAAGAACCCGCGTTAGGGTGCGACATTGACACCCCTTTAATATGACTGCTTTGGTGGTGCAACGGTTAGAACTGCTGACTTCTACACAAGACAATTAGGGTTCGATTCCTGGACGTCTCAGTTTTGAGAAGAAAGCTGCTCTTATTCTTACTATTTTAGAATAAAAACATACATTTGATTTGAGACTGTAACAACTGTTGTAAATTTATGCTACTTGTAAAGGTTAGCACTGGTTTTTTATTTAGTTTTATGCTCCCAGTCACTTTCACACTCCCCCCATCTGACACTGCTGTTTTCACATAAAGACGTCCTATAACAGAGGTGAACTAAGATGATGACGAGGCTTCTATATCGGAGAAAGAATGCACATCATACTTTTGCTGTCGCTGTACTTTTATATGAACATGGGAAGCTCTACAGTCTACTTGTGGTTTTTTTTTTAATTTATTTGTAAAGGTACACACCTCACTGGGAAGGTGCTATATTAAAGGCACATTGACAAAATAAACGAGTTAAATATGTGCATTTTCAGGAGTGTTTTGCCATCTTCTGCTATAAACCTAAAAGTCAACATATGTAATTGGGCAAAAGGGAAATAATACTAAAACATGATTTTAACTTGATTTTCCTAGTTCCAGCCTTCTAATTATTATACAGCCCACATGTTCATCCTCTTCTGCATAACTTGCTTATGTCACAGCAATTTAATATTTGTCTGCCAAATTACTTGATTACTTCAGATAGAGTAAATATATGCACTATATAGTACAATAAAAAATACAAGTCATGAAAAGAGTTGAGGTACCAGCATAGAAACCCTGTTTAGTTTTATTTTTTAAAAATAAAATAAAAAAAAAAAATCTTGGCAATTCAACACATGCAAAGAAAATAGTGACAGAGTGATGATCTGTCGTCTGAGTGTGCTATTGATGGCCACTTCTTTAATTTAGTTCTTTATTTTGTCCTGGCTGCAATATTAGGGGCATCGGACTTCTGTGTCCAGGCTGTTTGCTTCCTTTCTTTGGATGGAGACTGCTCCACATTGCTTTTTTTCCCTAGTATACCCTTTAATTAGTCCCTGTAAAATACTTGCATTCCTGCTGCTTGGGCATAAAATACCAGAAAAGTGAACCTTAAGAATTTAAAAGAAAGCCAGTAATCTGAAAATGTCTGTGATGAAAAACTTCATGTAAAAACAATGCTCAACCTTGTAATATAATTCATGCTGAGACAAAATCTTTTTCTCTTGAGCTCAGGCTATCTTACACATGACTGACCTCTGAAAGGAAACTGCACACAAAAGAACCGGAAGAGCATGCAGGCCACAACTAAACAGTGACTTCACCGTGAGATCTCTGTCCAGCAGGTGACCATAAGCTGCTTTATTGACAGTTGAATGCAGTTCATTCAGTGTTTAGTCAGCACATACCACAGTGTGTACCTGTTTCACAAGGTAACAGCGCCCTCTTGTGACTGCCCGCATGGTCAACTACTATACTGTACATGTATTTCAAATTTCCAGAGCCATTATCTATGTCCTTTATGACTTTTATTCAGTTACTGACAATCGTCTAGAGTCTTTACTTGATGCTTGCTTTACTTTCTTCTTTTTTTTTCAATTTTTTATAGTTCTAAAGGCTCCTAAGGCAGATTGGGTTTTCATCTGTTAAATTATTAATTTGTATAGTAGGGGCAGAGATCTGATGATATCTGAAGAATGATGATCAAAAGAATCCTGACTTCAAAGACTATATTTCTTTCACTTTACCAGGGGTCACAGGGCTCAGACTCATAAGAGAGTGTTTGTGACAGACAACCAACATGTATTTAGATCATTTTTCTTCTGCAGAGAACTCTATAAACCTCTTATCACTTTGAAATGACCAGTTAGGCTCACTTTTCTTTCCCAACAATATGTGCCTTTACCTTCTGAAAGGAGTTTAGCATTGGACTATCATTGTGTGTTTCATTTTGGCCGAGTAAGCAATCTTAACTTTGTATGTGAATGCTGTAGGGAAGCACGACTGCTTGGTAATTAAATAATGGCTACACTGTTAGCAGAGTTAATACTTAATGAGGCTTTTATTATACTTATGACTTTTCTCTGGGAACTGCATTTTGAGCCATTAGACAAAAATCAAGCTAACATTAACTTTAACAAATGAATTAATATGGTTTATTGATAGGCCTAAGGATTATAAAAGTAGGATAATTTCTTCTAGCTGGACACATATGACTTGATGAGTAACAGATAAAGCAAGACAAAATATATAACACAGTTCATTTGTGTACTTTATAGTTTCATTAGTTAATGACAAATCTTTTAATAAAAATGCACATCTTTAAAGAAAAGGATCCAGCTAAAAGAAATGCCAAGGTGCTTACAAAAAGGAAATCAGAAAAGAAAGAAATACTGGAAGCCACAATTAGTAGTAAGGAGCAGTTTTTGCTGAAACCAAAATATGAACTAAAGGTTTGGTGCTGTGAATGTAGAACAAACGAAGACAATACAATATAACAAACACAAATAGAAGAACATACACAGGCATGGACCGCAATAGAAGTAAAATCCTGCAGTACTTCTTTGTATTCCTTGCTTTGTGCTCCAATAAACACACGTTATCGGCAATACACTAATAACCCAATTGTGCTCCACTCACTTAGAATCTGGAACCAATGTAGAAAGCATTTTAAGACGGAGAAGCTTCTTTCTGTGGCACCCCTGCAAGAGAACCACCTCTTTCAACCTTCACAAACATATGCAGTTTTTAATATCTGGAAAAAATTTGGAATTAACTTGCTTAGAGATCTTTATATAGACAATGTCTTTGCATCCTATGAACAATTACATTCCAAATTTAACATTCCAGCTACACATTTCTTTCACTATCTTCAAATCAGGAACTTTGTTAAACAGAACCTTCCAGATTTTCCTCATCTTGCACCCTCATCCACCCTGGAAAAAATATTGCTCAATTTTGAGGAATTAGACTCCATCTCTACAATATATAAAATCATTTTACAATCCCTTCCTTTCAAAGATCCAAGAGGACACTGGGAAAAAGACCTCTTAATTAATATATCAGAAAAAGAGTGGAAAGTAGCAATGCAGAGAATTCACTCGAGCTCCATATGCGCAAAGCATACAATTATACAACTCAAAATTATATATCGAGCACATCTGTCTTGACTAAAACTCTCCAAAATGTTTCCAGGGCATGATCCAACCTGCGAACGTTGCAACCAAGTCCCAGCCTCACTGGGTCACATGTTCTGGGCCTGCACCAAATTAACATCATTCTGGACAGAAATTTTTAATGACCTTTCAGACAGCCTTGGACTCACAATCCCTCCTAACCCATTAACAGCTGTGTTTGGGGTTCTTCCAGAGGGGCTTAAAGTGGAGAAGGACAAACAAATTGTGATTGCATTCACTACACTGTTGGCACGCAGACTCATTCTGATAAACTGGAAGAACCCAAACTCTCCTCTTTAAGTCAGTGGGAAACTGATGTGTTATATTATTTGAAATTGGAAAAAATCAAATACTTAGTTAGAGGATCTGTACAGACTTTTTTCAAAACATGGCAAGATCTAATCAGTAATATTTTAAAATAAGTTTATAAAGCACAGAGAATTTATTAATTTAGGTATGTTTACAAGCCTTAAATTTTACTGTTTGGCTTGCTCTCTCTCAGGGGTGGGATCGATCTGTTCTTAACATAATTCTTTTTTTTGTAAAAACTTGATTGCTATGTATTGATTGTAATAAAATTAATAAATAAAAATAAAAAATATATATATATATATAACAAACAAGAAGACTGTTAAGGAAGTGTAAAAGTCTTCAATTGTCTTGAGAGAGCCAAGAGTGAAAAGGCTTGCTGTTCTCTGTGTGATTACCACATGAAAAGTGCTTCAGACAGCAAATAAATCAGGACAAGCAGCTCCTAAAACTGTGAAGCAATATGGTTCAGACACACAAATGTTTCTTGAATTCAAAACTTTGTGAAGATTTTACCTCATTTGTGGTTCAGTACATAACGATTAGTCAACAGAAGGAAACAGGCTAGGTAGCACTTGAAGTCATCGGCCTACTTTGACACAATCATAACTGACAAGTTCAACACTTAGGAAAAAAATACAATAGGGACGAGGCTGTTTTCCACATGTAACATTCCCAAACCCATTTAATCCATTTCAGGGTCACAGGGAGCCTCAGTCTATCACAACAGTATTTGATGAAACACCAGTCCATCATAGGACACACTCATACAAAACACTGATAGGTCAGCTTAGAATTTAGATCCTTGAAACAGCTGAGGTTTCCACCGCATATTTTTAAAAGCTCTGCTCAGAAGCAGTTTTCCAATTTTCATGCAAAGAGGCTTTGAACATATTAGCATCGCTATGTATTCAGGCCACTACTCTTACATATCATTTATGCTCACGACCTCCATTATATAGTCATGAATCAGCTTGCAGAAAAATCAGTAGAGGCAGGGATCAGGGAATGGTGACTTTAGCCTGAATATCTCACTGCCACAGCACACCAAGACCACATCAATGACGTGTTCTTCAATTATAAGTTATACAAGCTGAAATAGTAGTCTGTTTGACACTGGTTAGTGGGTTTGTTGCATTTCAGCACACTCGCCACATGGATTTAAATGTGGGGTGATAGTTACAGAATTTTTTTCATTTGAAAACATCTGTGTAGCCCCAAGGAGAGCAACACAACAATGGGAGCAGAGGACTGGTGACCTTCATTAAGATTTTTCAGTGTCTCACAGCCAATGTCATTAAAACATGGAACCCTCAGACGATAAATTGGAGAGGTTGGATTCTATTCATGCATGTATTTTTAATATTTAATAAGGGTTTTAGATCTATAGAATTGAATTCTAACATTTAGGTTTTGAATTGACATTAAATAAGTCTGGTTTTCGACATAGTTTTCGACGTGACCATGTCGTCATGCTTGTGATGGCATGCAGGGCTACATATAATATATGGTATCGATTGTCTATTGAAGTTATCCCTTAGACAATACAGAAACCCTTCATTAGTGGTAGTTAGTTTCAAAAAAAGTAAGCTGCTCTAGTTTTTGATCTTCTGGTTTTAATCTCTTCACGCTTCAACTCTCCATCTTTATCTTGCCCCTTTGCTTTGGGTTGTTCCAGTTAATTTTGCTTCACAGCTTTCTTACCCATCCCTTCTATTTTTTTAACTGCATTTATTGTCTCTTGTCATCTCATGGTCCTTTTCTCCTCACAATAATCCTTGACACTTTGTGTGCCATAATGTCATGGTGTCTATTATGACATCTCTCCATACTGCTTTTGGTATGGAGTTGAGCAACTAGCATGATCATTGACCAGTCTTAGGCTTTCTTTAGTGGATGTCACCATTCATCCTTGAGCCTAATGGACATTGATGTGCAGACCAGCATTTTAGTACAGATTAGTGCAAAAATAATGGAAAATATACAATAACATTTGATAGTCAGTTGATCCTAATGTTTATTAGAGGCAGTCAATTCTTGAAACAATACTTTGAGGAAATCTTGCCACCTATCATGTGACCTTTATTGCCGATTTCTCTAGTGCTCTTCACCCAAACTGCTAGGGTCTATGGGCTGTCTATAAAAGTACCACTGGACACCATTGAGCAACTTAATGCCTCCATGTTTTTATTCATAGTCACTTGGATCAACAATGAAGAAGACTTTATCATAGGGTAATGACACTCCGATTATTGGCCAATATATTGTTTCTCTACTCTGATTTTGCACTCTGGTCTTATTCAATGCTGAATGCTGGTTTTCATAAAGTTGGGATCACTGTTTATCAATGTGATTATTTCTTGTCATAAAGTGCATTTAATCAGTATACCGTATATATACGCGTATTTAGTTGGGTCTTGAAATCCAAAAAGTTGATAATAAAATTAGACCCAGACCTGTACACCTGCTCAAAAATACGATACTTACAGTCATTTTTTTTTTACATCTTCCTGCTTCCTTCAATCTTGCAAAAGTTTCTCAGATACATCGAATTTTGTTGCAGCAGCGCAGTTACCAATTTCTTTCGCCACTTCAACGGCTTTTAATTTAAAACCAGCTTCATATTTTCTTCTGATCAAGAACTCTGTCGTAGATAAAGGATGCTCTACTGGTACAAAAAAACACAAAATAGTGCAAACATCACTTCGGAATAGTTTGGGTATTACCGTGTGGTCATGTAGGTACAATACACAGAAAAAATGGCAGTGTGCTCCATGTTTACTCTCTCAGGTGGGTGTTAGCATATCATAATCCATAGCGTTGTCCAGATCTAATTATGCAATTTTCATTACGCCATAACTTATTAAGTTTATTACATAGAAAATCACCCAAAAAATCCTGGACCATCAAGAAGTGTGTGAACTGATGACATGAAGAATTGTCTTTGCGCCAAACTAAAATCGTCCCCGCATAAATCAAAGTCATCCAGACGATCTGGATCTGCATGATTAGATCTGGACCACCTTGTATTGGACAAATAGCGTGAGTTTTCCACATTTGACTTATATGACCGACATTATAAAATCCGGGGAATTATGCAGTAAAATCAAGCCCCGACTTATCTGCGGGAGAACTTAAAGACGAGTATATACGGTAATAAGGAAATTTCTGTGTACAAAGTACAATAAATGTGAGTGGAAACTCAGTTCAAAATAGGCTGGGTACTAACGATGGCTACTGACGCCTTTACCGTACAAGAAAGAGAAACAGTATCAAGACATGACCTCACATAGAGAGCAGGGTATGAATGGAATCATAGGGGCTCTTGAGGAGACCAGGTCATTTCACCTTTGCATTGCTAATACTTCGTACAGGAAAGCCGTTATTCCTTGTGGAACATTTCTTAAAGAAGATGGACAACATGGCTTGCAGAAAAATTGATGCAATTTCATAATTCCCATAAGGACATCACTGTAGAAAACATGACAACTACCTACCTCATTGACTTCAGACTAATGGCAGCATCAACTTTACATAGCTACTGTCTAGTCCTGTGAAATGGCAATGGGAGAAGAACTTTAATTAACTATTTTTTCCCAATGCCATGACCAGTTATACAAAAAAGATTCTGCAAAACTTACAACATGCAATCTGATAAATTATAAAAATTTTAAACCTATTTTTTTAATAATTTTTTTGTTGTTGTTGGAAACTGCATTACTATGTTCTAAACCACTTTCTAGGCACACCTAAGTAAATCTGCTCTTTGTTTTAATTGGATGCATCTAAACTTAATAAGAAAAGCAAGATACCCAAGAAACTAATCTTATAATGAGTTATGCTAAGTTTCTATTTTAGGAACATATCCAAAATGTTCAATGAAATGCCTGATATTAATAACATTTGATCAGCAAATACACGTCTTTCTCTTTTATATTTCATAACATTAATAAGAAAATTCAGTTATTGGAAAAAACATAAAAAGTGAAAAATGCCTCCAGAAATTAGACATAAAGTTATGGAATTTGATTAGGTTTAATTACTAATTATTAATCAATAAAGTTAGCAGATATGATGGAGAGAAGGAAGGTTGATATATTGTACGTACAAAAGACTAAATGGAAAGGGAGTAAGGCCAGATGGATCGGAGGTGGATTCAAATTGTTCTATCATGGTGTGTATAGGAGGAGAAATGGAGTAGGAGTTATTCTGAAGGAACAGTATGTCAAGAGCATTTTGAAGGAAAAAAGGGCCTATTTTTTTTAGGCCAGCAGAGAAGGCCTTACAGGCCCTGACGGCCCACCACTGTTGTAAACTGAGAGGATGTCACTCCTATGATTATTATAAATTGGATTTGTTAATTTAACATTCAACTATAAATTTTATTTTCACAAAAATGTAAAAGCTTATAACTTATGGATGTGATACAGCAGTCTAGCAGATCACCTTCAGGATGAACTTTGTGACTTACTGACCACAGGAAATAATTCAGCATAAAAAAGTTAATTCACAGCTACAGTAATATGGTCAAATCAGGATAGAAGGAGGATGCTAGTAAACACGGGTACATAATAAAGTACCTTTAAGGTATATACAGTACATATGTAATACTATTATTATATGTAAATGTTGTCTTGCATGTATTTTTACATGTGGAGTAGTCTAAAAGAATGCAAGATGGCTTTTTGGATCTAAGGTGTCTCATGTCATGATCTTTTCTTATTTTGGACTAGTTTATTAGATTCTGGGTTAATTTTTCCTCTGTCACTTTTATTTTTATTTTTGGTTATTGTTCAGGTTCTTTTGGGTTGCCTTGGTGACATTGAATTGTAATAAAGCTACTTGTTTAAGAAAACATTCTTGCTGGTTGATGCCAAACTCCAACATAAACAGCACTGGAGATGCTAAAGTGATTACTGGTAGAGGTAGTAGTTGAAATAGATGAGTGTGGCTGATTGGTGAGAGAATAAAAACATCAATAAGGTCTATTCATGTTTCAAAAGAAGATTAACCAGTGTTAGTTTCAGTTTTAACTATAAATTAGTTTCACTTTGGGGAGCTACACTGAAGCAAAAAATGACTTATTGTACATGGCAGTGTTATACTTTTTTGTGAGACGTCCCGAGGCCCAGCTGTGATTAACTCATGTGCTATTGGTAATAGTAGTAACTGCCTGTCATTGGCTTTCTAAGGTTTTGTAACAAAGGAAATGCTTGCATTTCGTTTTGAGATGTTCACTATTGATGATCAAGTTTGTAACCTTGTTCTGTAACACTTGCTCCCAGACAGTCCCCCAGACTGATGTTTACTTGATTATGTTGATCTCTTTTGTAAATCATAATAGATAAAAGTGTCTGGTAAGTAAAAAAATATAAATGTAACAAGACATAACTTTATTTGTCCCTAATTAACTTACTACATAAACTCTTTGAATAATTAAACAAACAAACAAATAAATAAATATATAAATAAATAAATGCTTATATATAATTTGATACTATCCGTTTGTATGGTGTTTGCGTCAATACCTCGACTCAATACAAGTTAGAACCATGCAATGGGACTCTGCCTCTGTAGTTAGAATATAACGTGGCAAACGCGGACGCGGAATGTTCGAATGCTTCAGTGACGCCGCTGGATGGCCGAGTATAGTAAGTCGGTGTTGGTTCAAGAAGATAACAGTAAGTTCGGTTGGTTTTTGGAAGGTTGGTTTGGTGGGGCGTACTTTCCAGGACTAACATCGTCGACTGACTTAAACCCTTCAACAGCTCCGGAAATGTAAGTAATTTAGAACGTATCGCCATTTGCTTGGTACGTCAAAATCTATCTTAAGGCAGTTTGGTTTTGGCATCCATCCTTCTGACATCTATTGGCAAACTGAGCAATAACGGTTGGGTAATAACAACGATCATTGTTTAAATTTTAGCCGACCTCAGATCTAAAGTGACCACGCCAACATAATTATTACTCCAACTCTGATTAGAGTCGTAAAATACGGTTTGTTTTGAAAATTTGTTTGCCGGAAAAAATCAAATGAGGTGCACTGAAGAGCTGAGTTCACGTCTTGCAGCCCCGTTTAAACAGGCAGCCCTTCATTATATCGGCCAAAAAGGTCTATTTTAAGCACAAATCAGTGCCATGATAATAAAATCATTTCAAGGACTTAAAAATACAAATAATTCTTTGTAGAGAAAGTATGGATTTCACAAACGTAGAATTTGTAGCCCGATTCGATCGGGCTCCCAGTCGCTAGTAAATAAATAAATAAGATATATATATATATATATATATATATATATATATATATATATATATATATATATATATATGTATATATATATATATATATATATACACACACACACACACTATGATTTGCACACACACTGGAATAACCAAAAACAAAGAAAATTAAAAAGAAAGAAAAATTCTGACTTGGCAGTGAGGCATTATGCAGATGTATTGCTTTTGGTATAAAGGAGCCCCTTTCACGTTTCTTAACACACTTTTTTTGAATAATTCATTGGCTGAAATTCCTTAGTGTCTGTGTCGCAGAGAGAGGGTGTGCAGAATTGTTGATAATGGCACCCAGTTTTACTTTAATTCTCACCTTTGCTACTCAGTCCAGGGGATCCAGAGTATGTCCCATAACTGAACCTTGCTCAAAGGCCCAACGGAGTAGGATCCCTTATAGTCAGATGTGCACAGAGTGGGGAGAATAGTAAACATAACTGTTCCTTGTGCTCCAGTGTTGTGCACATCTGTTTAAGAAACACAGTATTTGTGTCTCACAAAATGTGGCCTACCTGACAGATAGTCATTTATTCAGGAAATCATAGACTTATCCACCTTCATATTTCTGAGTTTACCCTTAACAGGTATGACCGGATGGCATTGAAGTTACCGGCAGTAGTAATGGTACTGTCACTTGTACAGAGTATAGTGATATTCTTATGTGAATGTCTAAACTGCTGGTACATGCAATACATCACTACTTTATATCACCATAATCTTTATATATTAAAATACATAAATTCATTTCATTTAATAGAAAAGAGAAATCAGCTCTCCTGACATACTTTTTACCTATTTCCATATAACTTCTATTCTGCGATGCTCTTGGTTATAGGAATCTTATGGAAAAAAAAAAACCTAGAGAGGAGCTCAGCTAAGATGGAAGTGGTAAAAGTTTCCAGTGATTCATTTTAGTCTTAGCTGAGTTCAAATGATTGAACTCTACATATTGCACTATTCTTATGTAATGTATTTTGTTTTTTTACTCAAATCTGTTTATCTGAGTGAGGTTTTTGGGTTTTTTGGTTTTTGGAATTTTGTTATTGTAATGGTTGAAAAAGAATATAAAAAATAATTTCATCATTCTGGCTTAAATATTTGAGTCTTACCCTAAACAAGAAGTTGTTAGGAAACCACAGGAACACTTACTTGGAACTGCATGTGGTATCTCTTCTATCAAATCCCAAAGTGAGCTACAGTAAGAGGCAATGAAGAGAATTGCCATATTCTTCTTGATTGAGAACCTAACAATAGTTCATGATAAGTGAATTAACTAATTTGAGAAAAATGAGAAGAGAAATAAATTGCTTGGAAAATGTTTGCAAACTATTATTAATAATAACATAGAATGTACATGTTGGAAGATCACTTTTCAGTTCAAATACATATGTCTAATGCAAACACGGTTCCACCCAGAAGAAGTTAAGTAATTTGCTTCAAACCAAAGCAAAGAGTTGTTTTATTGGTCTGCAAGTAGTGGCTGTAAGTATCTGCTAACACCCTTTGGGTTATTATGAAGGTTTAGTTTATAATCTCACATGTATGTAGAATAGTACCTTCTGGCAGATGCAGCCAGGTACTGTGTGACAGCTTCTCCAAGAAGGAAATGGTCCACAGTGAAGAAAAATGTAGATGGTGACCAATAATATCCCTACTTTTTCTGTAAAACAATTGTAAGGCAATGATGGTATCCAGAAGGTTGCTAGTTCAAAACCCTGTCACTACAATTGCTCCAGGGGCACTGTACAATGGCTGACCCTGCACTCTGACCCCAAGGGTTATCCGAAAACTAACAAATTCCTAATAAAAGAAATTGTATAAGGTGGAATAATGAACAATAAAAAAATGGTAATGCACGGATAAAGAGGTCCCATGGGTATTAGAAGAAATAATTTCTATATGTAGCAGGGTATAAAAAAACCAACAAACAGGCCAGACATGAAAGTTCACTCCATATGCAACACTGTCTCAATGTAGTAGCACACAGTCAAAGCAGCTAAGTTGAACAGCTATTATAAACATCACAATGGAACCCAGCAAAATGATATTCACTTATGTGGTTGTATTCCAGGCAAGAATGTAGTCTGGATTACATTATTGTCTGTATTGCCTTCACGTTGTAGAATAAATAAATACGACAGCCAATCACCCAAAGTTTTGGGGAACCGCCCTGTATAATGTCCAGTGGAAAGGTCAAAATAAAGTCGTCTCAAAATAGGGATCAATCAAAACATTTGACAAAGTAACAGTGCAAACATTGGGGTATTTATACAGAACTAAAGATGACTACAGAAAATGAAGAAGGGGAAGTGACATCATGGCTTTGACTCAAACGTGATGTCATCAGGGAGGGACGGAAGGACAAGCAAGCCATTTTGGCTCCACGGTACGGACGATTACTTCTTGTCTTTGTTTCTACAGGAAAAGAGTGATTAGTACCCTTCTGTAGCCCTTCGTTTCGCGATCTTTTACTCACCTGTGGGTTTGTTGACTGCCTCAGAAGCACGCATGCATGAAAACGTGTAAGTAAGGTGGACCTTAACACCGAAAAAGCGGCTGTATGAATTCTTGCTATAGTAAAGCAGATGCAAATGCAAGGTAGATCAGGCTGATAAAGCATTAACCAGTCAAGCATTTATAGGCTCCATGTGGTGAACATCATAACAGGCACAGTAAGTCTATCTGAAATTATACTATCCCTGCTGATGGCAGAAATTGTTGACACAGGCATTGCAATGGTTTATGTCACAATTCACTGTACATATTGTCGTAGTGTTCTTCATGGCCTTCAAATTCTTCCCAACGGAGGGAGGGAATTCCTGCTACTATCATCTCCAGAATCAAGCCACTGTCACATCCCTGTGACCAACATGTGGTGTAATAGGTCAAGATGACCAGGTAATTTTGTTAAGACCAAAGACTGAGAACTTAACAAAATCATTTATTTATTAATATTGTTGTATTACTATTACTATTGTATAGCATGGCCAAAGTAACCTTGATTTTTTTTTTTTTGCACCCATAAAAACACCCCAAGGTCACCGCTATCCAGGTTTCTCAGCTTATGATGAGCCAAATAAGTAATCCCAAGTGAAAATCATGGGTAAAGGATAGGAAAACCTAATTATTTGAATACCTGACCATACCTGGTGTGCTGATTATTTTTTAGGCAAATTGAACCACTGCTTCTGAATTTAAAAATCTCTTAATACACTGAGAAAGTCCTGAGGAAACAATCCATTGACAGATATGATTAATGTAAAAATTAATTACAATTTATATTTCACCTATCAGAAAAAGTTACCTAGTAATGTGTTTAAAAATCTGAGTGTTTCTTTTGGCATGTTGTCTTTGGCACTTTCATTTAACAATTATGGATGGCCAGAAGAAAGAAATACTTGGGGGGTATTGGGGGATAGGGAATAAATCTAGAATGGTGAGCTGTCTTATTGATATAGGACTTTAGTAAGCATCTAGAGTCTGAGACTGGTTCTTAGACCACCAGCTAGCTTCATGGATTGTAAAGAAGGCTGAGTGTGTGCTAATATCAAGACTATGCATTGCCTTCATGTGGCACACCATGTTAATCTGAGTTCCTTACAGCCCCAGGTTGAACCGCAAGGATGGTGGGTAAACCAGGCTCATTAGCATTGGCAGGATGCTGCGTCTAGGAGAAGAACAACTCTGATTTTTAACCATTAGAGGGCCAACGGAAAACTACCGCAGGAAGGATATCAGGTCAATAAAATGCTTGCCAAAACTAGAGTGTCCAGTCAACTTATAGATTCATGGAAATATTTTGGGTGTCCCCCATAAGCAACCCACAGAGATCTCACCTGCCTGCTGTGGACAAGGGCTAATGCACCAGGGACAGACATGGCTGAAGAGGCAAGTCCTAAATTTTAGAGTAGGCTTTATTAATGCAGGCAGCATGGCAGGTAGGGAAAGAGATCTGGCTGAAGGAGAAGTGTGAGAGAATAATATACTTATGTAAGGGGTCACACAATTATTTTGGGGAAATGTAGTTATTGTCCATATTAATATCTAACATTTATCTTAAAAGAAGTATGAAGGGTTAAGCAAGCCAGGGTGAGTGAACAACAAGGAGATAAAATGTTCTAGGTGGTGGTTTAAGAAACTGGCTGATGTCATGAACCCAGTAAGACTTGACATTTGTCACATACACAGAAATTTCATAAAAGAAGAGTAAGAGCTGAGACGGACAAAGATGTAGTGGAAGGAGACTTTTAATTTGGGAATGTAAACTGGCTATGCTCGCTGCTGAAAACATCCCATGTCTTTTGAACCAATCAAAGTAAATCTCAGATGATGTGTAAGTATTTATTCAGCACTGTTACGTAAATGCAATTGCCTATAAATATGGGATTGTAACTTTGCTCTGTTACCATTCCTTTACAGACTGCTGTGACAGAGTGTATCCCCCTTCATAAAGAGATAGTTAAAAGATGCAGTGAACAAGCTACCTCCTGCCTAGTTCATTAGATGAATAAGTATTTTAATATATTTCCAGTTTATTTCTTCCACAGAAGATAGAAGAGTGTTGTGTGTACAGGGTACAGGTTGAACAGAGTGTAAGATAATCTATAGTGGAGCAAATTAACAAAGAAGAAAAGGAACAGGTTTGGTGGTATCAAAGAAAGTAAAGGAAAATGTATGTACACAGGACAAGTAACACGAGGGAAGAACTTCAGACACTGCTCATCACCTGCCTAATATGCTCCTTATGTGAAGCATGGTGGTGGCAGCATCAAGCTATAGGGTGATTCTCAGCAGCAGGGACAGGCAAACTGGTAAGAGTTGAGGGAAGGATGAATGAAGCCAAATACAGAGAGGTCTGGGAAATCAGACTTGGGCAATGTTCACCTTTCAGCCTGAGAATGATAAGTCTGGAGTGGGTGGCCCAGCCATGGTCCAGACTTAAACTTTATAGAACATGTTAGGAGAGACTTAAAGATTGCAGCTTACAGATGCTTCCTATCTGTTTGAAGAAGACTCAAAGATGTTAATGCTGTCAAACGGGCTTTTTCCAAATATTGAATTAAGAGATCTGAATACTTACACATGAATGAGAGACTTATATAAAATCCAAAGTCTGTCTTTACGTCTGTCTGTATGTATGTATGTCCACCTTTCACGAGAGAATGGATTTAGATCAGGTTTTTTTCTATAATTTGCTTGAATGTTCTGGTAGATTTTGAAACTTCTCTCATTACACTAAGAATCAGAGTTCCCTTGCAGGAGCAATATATTCTTTGCTAATTCGAGACAGAGGTTGCTGGCCGAGAGGAGGGGGAAGTGTGACGTCAAGAGTGGGGAGCCAGGCAGGGCCCTCCTCCTTTATTGTCATTGTGTAACACAACAAAATTACTTTTTGTGACAGCCCCACGGTGCATTTAAAGAAAAGTCAAATAATTCCAAATATGTCGTATACAATGTTAAGTGATCAAGTAACCAGATCAAATTATTATTGCTCAAAGTACAGCAGCATAAATTGTTATTGCTCCTCACTGTCCTGTTTCACTACTACACGGGTGGAGCCGTGGTGGTGGCTAGTTTTTAATAAATTTGCAAGCCTTTATGAAAGCATGTTTTCACTTTGTAATTATGGGTTATTACAGGGGTGGGCAAAGTCAGCCCTGGATGACTGCAGTGGCTGCAGGATTTTGTTCCAACCCATTTGCTTAATTAGAAAACAATCCTTTCCAATATGTCTTGTTAGTGCTTTAACTCTGCCATGTCAGGTTAGTCTCATATCTTATTTTTTTTTTCTTTTCTAAGGATATTATCTAAATGATTTGAAGCCTAAAATAGATGAGTAATTCTCAGTCCTTCATTTTTTTTTCTCTTCACTTTCCTTCCAAGTATTTAATTAAATTAAATGATAAATGCCCACAGGTGTAAATGGAAACAAGCTGAATGAAGAAATGCTGGTCTCTTTTGTCATTTGCATCTTATTGATAATAAGGAGCAATTAAAAACCAAAAATACAGCTGTTTAAGACTATCCATCCATCCATTTTCCAACCCGCTATATCGTAACTACAAGGTCACAGGGGTCTGCTGGAGCCAATCCCAGCCAACATAGGGTGCAAGGCAGGAATCAAACCCCAGGCAGGGCGCCAGCCCACCACAGTGTTTAAGACTAAAATAACAAATAAGGGTTCAAAATCTTAATGAGCGAGACAACTAAAGTGAAGCAGAAAAGTGTTACTTGAGCTATAAGTGATTCTAATTAAGCAATTGGGTTGGAAAAAAACCTGCAGCCACTGCGGCCCTCCAGCAATGACTTTGCCCACCCCTAGGTTATTATAGTGTATAGATTGATAGGCAAAAATTGCAATCACAATAAACTTTTTGAATTCACTGCATGTGGCATCCCTGCAATGGCTGGCTGCTGTTCATGCTTGAATCTGCTATTATAGGCACAGGCTGCCCTGTGGATTCAGAAAATGAATATATAGAACTTCATTATGAACAAAAACAAGAAGTGCATTATAAATTAAACAGCAGAACACAAAGAAATGTACTCATTAGAAAATGTTGAAAATATTTAGATACTCCATATAAAAAATGCACAAAAAAAGAAAGACCTGTTTTTCTAACAGTATATAGCTAAAATGAATACTGCTACAATATGTTCATATTCCTTAGTCTGGTGTAATTGCTTACTTGTAACTTTCTATTTGACAGTTCATAGTACTTTAAAAAAATAAAATTGCTCATAAAAGAGCCAAATAGAAGGTATCTTGAAAAAGTTACACTTATATCATATAAGAGAAAGAAAACCACAGTCCGGAGTTCATCTCTTCATACAAACATATTAATGCTTAAAGTAAACAGTTGGCATACGTCTGTAAATTACACCCTTTTAGAAATTAAAAACAAGGGGGAATTTCTTTTAGATAATACCATAAGTTCAAAGCATTTAAACGTGCATCAGTGGTCTCTTTTCAGAGCAGCTGTTCATAATGGCTTTAAAGAATGTGCTACATTCAGTTGGAGAACAGAGCCACCATTGTCTCTGAAAGGGCCGATTGGGCCTCAGATAATTGGAATGTAACCTCCTCTATTAATAGCACCAAATGATATGTGAATTAGGTGAAAGCATCCAGCATATGCTGTGAACTGGCTTAAAAGGTTTTCAGTTTTATCCATTGATTTATTTTCATTGTAATTATATTAGGGGAATGAGTATGTGGGCAACATAAATTAAATTAGGCCTACATCAATGAGAGAAAAATAGATATAAATTAGAGAATAATTACACGTCCTATATGCTTAATTTTCCATATTTTTCTTTAATTTAATCATGTTGTATACCATTTTATTCATATTATATACTAAACAAAAATATTTTTTAAAGATGTGTCCATTTGCACACTGATGTGTAGGACAAGAATGAAATAAGAAAATATGACCTACCCAGCCAAATTAATTACTTTAGCAAACTTCCCATTCGCAGCCTTAGAGCACAGAGGATATTCATGAAAATAATATAATACCATCCTAAAAAAACACAATATAAAAAAATACATTCTGTATATGGATGGATTGAGTATTGCAGATTCATTTTCTTTGACTAAAAAGTGTGCTACAGTACTTCAGTTTATGAGATATACTAAAAAATATTTCAGGACATCTATTTCAAATGCATTTTGATATCTATTATTAATTAGGTAACTTTTTGGATCTTAAAATATATTGTAGCAATTAATTATTGGACAATTATTGTGAATACTGCAAAGTAATATAAAAGTTATATGGACAGATAGATAAGGTATTGTGTAAAAACTTTTGGCAACTCAAAATATATTTTAAACTCTTAGCTATAACATGATTTATGTGTTCAAATGTGAAATAACATTAGCATAAACAGAAACAAACATCGATACTGTAAAATGTAAAAAAGATTTTGTGTGTGTGTGTGTTTTGAAAAAGTCTTCACAGAGTGTGATGTGTACATGTTCCCTGTGAATGTAAAGCTGAAATAAGAAATTCAGCAAATACAATACATTGAAAAAAAAATATATATATATATATATATATATATATATATATATATATGTAATGTATTGTGAGGTTTCTGAACTCTTTTAGAACTCCCCCAAAGGGACAGCACGCGTCTGCAGAGGACTGCTTGTCTGTTGCTGAGACAAGCATAGGTTCAAAGCACAGCCGCAGAGCGCCACAGAAACAACTACAAGCTGACAATGAGTGATGCAAGGGGCATTATAAATGCAGGGAACAGTATAGTTTGACCATTGAACTGGCCATGACTATGCCCATTTGCTGTGTCTATGTATAGGAGTGTGGTAGCTTCCTCTGCATTAAGTAACCATGCTGTTCCTGTTTCAAGTTGAATAAAGTTGGTTTTGCTAAAGTACTGAGACTCAGCCTCATGTTTTGGGGTGCAAGACAGTGACTCATGCGTCACAATATATATACAGTATAGTGTTACCACAGAGGGGCACTCAACCAACTGAAATAGAAGGTCATTGTTCAAAGGTTCCATCCCTGGTGTATAAGATGCCTTAAACAAAATATCTTTAAAACAACATAGATATTAAGGTTTGTGATTAGGCTCAGTTATTTATCATGCTGAACTCTGTACAAGTATGTATAAACATTTCTTGTCAGGTTTTAGAAGTCGCAGAATACATTCATTTCTGTAGGTGTTAGTGCTTGAGAAATGACTTGTGTTTTTATTTTAATTTTTC
The DNA here is from genome assembly GCF_016835505.1 of Polypterus senegalus. NCBI lineage: Eukaryota > Metazoa > Chordata > Cladistia > Polypteriformes > Polypteridae > Polypterus > Polypterus senegalus. The sequence goes on from NC_053167.1 coordinate 15,871,379, forward strand.
ACATTTATCTATACTAATAAAAAGCAAAGCCCTCACTGACTCAGTCACTCACTGACTCACTCACTGACTGACTCAGTCATCACTAATTCTCCAACTTCCTGTGTAGGTAGAAGGCTGAAATTTGGTTGGCTCATTCCTTACAGCTTACTTACAAATGTTGGGTAGGTTTCATTTCGAAATTCTACGTGTAATGGTCATAACTGGAACGTATTTTCGTCCATATATACTGTAATAGAATGCAGCTCGATAGCCGTGGGAGGCGGAGTTTCGTATTAAAATATTTAAGCAATCAAATTTCAGCCATCATTTGTTGCCACGCAGAGAGAATAGACTGCAGCTCGATAGCCATGGGAGGCGGAGTTTCGTATTAAAGCATTTAACCAATCACATTTCAGCCATCATTTGTTGCCATGCAGAAAGGCTTTCACAATCTGTTGTGGAGGCACTCTAACACAGAATAAATGTCGATTAACTGGTTGCTTCAAGCAATCAGATTTTGAGTTGGTGTCAGTAGGGCCCTTTAGCAGGCGTACGGCAACGTCACCATATTCAGACCCATTGATTGGATAGAAGCTGATATGAGGAACGCTACGAGGCCATTGAACACACCGCAAACGCTCCGAGCGACAGATCATCGCGTGTACTACGGACAACTCCATGGCAGGATTCTGGACAATATTATTTGCCAGACACAGACCAGATTTCAAGACCATGAAAACCTGATGTTTGTCATGCTCCTCAAGCCCCAGAAGTTTCGGGAATACAAGAAAAATTTCACGCATGTGGCCTTCTCCACTTTAACACAACAGCCACGGAGCGCTTTTTGATCTGTCTCAGCTAAAAACAGAACTGACTGTAATGTATGCCATGGATGATTTTGCAGGAGAATCTCCCACTGATCACCTTGACTTCCTTCATCAGAAAAATCTGAATGAGAGCATGGGGCAGCTGTTCACATTGGTGTATTTGGCGGTGAGCATTCCTGTGGACACTGCTTCTGTCAAGCGGACATTTTCAGCCATAAAGCGAAATTAAACTTACGCCAGAAATACCATGGGGCAGGTTCGCCTTTCAGCATTAGCTTCGATGGCGATAGAAAGTGAGGTTTTGATGGAACTGAAGCGCACAGATAATCCGTACGACAAAGTAATTGAACTGTTTTTGAGGAAAGAGAGGAAGATGGATTTTGTTTACAAATAATCCGAATTTTTGGTGAGTAAAATGTTGCGATTTTCCTAAATAATATTGCAAGTTTATGTTATTATTGATGTTGTTTATGTGTGTCACGGCTGTGGCTGCAGTAGAAAGGAACTTGTTCATCCCTGGTTTGTCTATAAAATAAAGGCATTTATTGTGGCTACAGGAGTGTATATATATATATATATATATATATATTTCGCCTCTAGCGCTGACGTTCGAGGTTTGAATCCCGAGAGGGTGTGCAGTGCATGTGTATGCCTAATGAGCCCAGAATTAGGCCGAAACACGTGCCGTGTACTGTTTGCATTATTTGACAGTAAAACTATTTCAATATATTCAATATATATATATCAGCGCTTCCCGATTCATTTTACCCTTGCACCTCCTTGGTTTGAGAAGATATATGAAAAAATAGGAGGTTAACGCAGAAAAACAGATCACCAATTGAATCTTTATGAATAATGGATACTTTATTCGCTATCAATAATCGCTTTGATAAAGCCATACTTAGTGTAATCCTCCTTCCATGTTCTAATTTTTTCGCAACTAGCCATGATTAAATGAATGGTAAAAAAGTAAGAGCAAAGCGAGGGTGACTTATTCAGGCAGGCAGGTGACAGCTCAATAGCTCGAATTTGGATATAAGTAGGTTCTATTTAGTCGACTGAAATATCTTTGGTAGGAATTTAAGTTGAATTTAGTCTTTAAATTTCTATGGTGAAGAAAAATGTATGCAATGATGACTAAATTTAACTTACATTCCTACCAAACATATTTCTGTCAACTAAATAAAAATTACTTATATTTAAAATTTAAATAGACCTTGAACAGATACAATAGTTCATGATACCCACTCAGCACTACAGTAAGTGCACGTAAGAGCAGGAGTCATCCGTTTTAACAAGCAGCATATTGCACTGATACAAAATAGCCTGCCCATTTAATTATTTAGGAATGGATTGATAAATTAAGATTTTGTACAAATAATGTTTTTCATTTTGATTCCTCGATGGATTCTGGTACCCCCAACAACAGCTGCTCGCACCACAAAGGAGATAGATATATATAGATATATAGATATAGATAACAGTGACAAAATAATTACATTGATTACATTGACAATCATGTTATGTTATTTTAAAAAGTTTCCTTTTCTTTAATCATTACTTCTTTAACACACTACTTCTCTGCTGCAAAACGCGGGTATTTTGCTATATACAGTGGTGTGAAAAACTATTTGCCCCCTTCCTGATTTCTTATTCTTTTGCATGTTTGTCACACAAAATGTTTCTGATCATCAAACACATTTAACCATTAGTCAAATATAACACAAGTAAACACAAAATGCAGTTTATAAATGATAGTTTTTATTATTTAGGGAGAAAAAAAAATCCAAACCTACATGGCCCTGTGTGAAAAAGTAATTGCCCCTGAACCTAATAACTGGTTGGGCCACCCTTAGCAGCAATAACTGCAATCAAGCGTTTGCGATAACTTGCAATGAGTCTTTACAGCTCTGGAGGAATTTTGGCCCACTCATCTTTGCAGAATTGTTGTAATTCAGCTTTATTTGAGGGTTTTCTAGCATGAACCGCCTTTTTAAGGTCATGCCATAGCATCTCAATTGGATTCAGGTCAGGACTTTGACTAGGCCACTCCAAAGTCTTCATTTTGTTTTTCTTCAGCCATTCAGAGGTGGATTTGCTGGTGTGTTTCGGGTCATTGTCCTGTTGCAGCACCCAAGATCGCTTCAGCTTGAGTTGACGAACAGATGGCGGACATTCTCCTTCAGGATTTTTTGGTAGACAGTAGAATTCATGGTTCCATCTATCACAGCAAGCCTTCCAGGTCCTGAAGCAGCAAAACAACCCCAGACCATCACACTACCACCACCATATTTTACTGTTGGTATGATGTTCTTTTCTGAAATGCTGTGTTCCTTTTACGCCAGATGTAACGGGGCATTTGCCTTCCAAAAAGTTCAACTTTTGTCTCATCAGTCCACAAGGTATTTTCCCAAAAGTCTTGCCAATCATTGAGATGTTTCTTAGCAAAATTGAGACGAATTCTAATGTTCTTTTTGCTTAACAGTGGTTTGTGTCTTGGAAATCTGCCATGCAGGCCATTTTTGCCCAGTGTCTTTCTTATGGTGGAGTCGTGAACACTGACCTTAATTGAGGCAAGTGAGGCCTGCAGTTCTTTAGACGTTGTCCTGGGGTCTTTTGTGACCTCTCGGATGAGTCATCTCTGCGCTCTTGGGTAATTTTGGTCGGCCGGCCACTCCTGGGAAGGTTCACCACTGTTCCATGTTTTTGCCATTTGTGGATAATGGCTCTCACTGTGGTTCGCTGGAGTCCCAAAACTTTTAGAAATGGCTTTATAACCTTTACCAGACTAATAGATCTCAATTACTTCTGTTCTCATTTGTTCCTGAATTTCTTTGGATCTTGGCATGATGTCTAGCTTTTGAGGTGCTTTTGGTCTACTTCTCTGTGTCAGGCAGCTCCTATTTAAGTGATTTCTTGATTGAAACAGGAGTGGCAGTAATCAGGCCTGGGGGTGGCTACGGAAATTGAACTCAGGTGTGATACACCACAGTTAGGTTATTTTTAACAAGGGGCAATTACTTTTTCACACAGGGCCATGTAGGTTTGGATTTTTTTCTCCTATAAAAATAAAAACTGCATTTTGTGTTTACTTGTGTTATATTTGACTAATGGTTAAATGTGTTTGATGATCAGAAACATTTTGTGTGACAAACATGCAAAAGAATAAGAAATCTGGAAGGGGGCAAATAGTTTTTCACACCACTGTATATATGTGTGTGTGTATATATATATATATATGTATATGTGTATATATATGTATATTTATCTGTATGTATGTATGTATATGTATGTGTTGTGGAAGTTGACCCGGACATAGACAGGCAGACACGTTCATGTCACCCACAAACACGTTTATTTACAATATTTACACTAATAAGTACACCACAGACCCCCAAAGTACTGGCCACACAATGCCTTCCTTTCTTCAGGCCGCCTCCTTGCCTCCTCAGCTCAGTCCTCTCTGCTCCCGACTCTCGCCCCGAATGAAGGGAGGCGGCCCCTTTTATTCACACCCGGATGAGCTCCAGGTGCTCCCTGGCAATCTCCCGCTGACACGCCCCAGCATGGCGGAAGTGCCGGTTGTTCTCCCTGAAGCTCTCTGGGTGTCCCTGCTTCTCTTCCCCCCCAGCACTTCCTGGTGTGGTGGAAGTGCTGAGGTCCAGGGTCCCCAAGGCATTGGGGTGCCTCCTGGCGGTGACCACGGGCCCCTACAGGGTGGGGCTTCCATACCCTGAACCCGTGGCCCTAAAAGCAACCAGGAAGGCGGCCCCCACGTGATCCCAGATGGGCACACGTCCACTTCCGGTCCTCCAAGGCGTCCCGGCCGGGTCGTGGCCCCTGGCATCCTTGACAGTGTATATATATATATATATATGTTGATATGTCTATATCTATGTATATATATGTAGATATGTTTATATGTATATATGTATATGTATATATGTTTATCTGTGTGTGTGTGTATATACAGTATACTGTATATATATGACAGCAACACTCATAACAGTGACAAAACAATTACATTGGCAATCATATTACGTTATTTTTAAAATGTTTCATTTTCTTTTTCATAACTTCTTTAACACACTACTTCTCCACTGCAAAGTGTGGATATTTTGCTAGTTAGTTATATGACGCAAATCACAGGTCACATGATATTTCATCTGTAACATGACCAGAATCTCTGGTGTAAACAGTGATGTCCAAACTGGTACTCTAAGTGGATTCATCTTCTTGGGTCCTCCAAACTCTCCAACCTGCTCCTCCCTGAATCACTACATTAGCATTTCTTATAACAGCTTTAATTTGAACAATAAATATATAAATAAATAAATAATAAGTTAAACAAAGAAGCATCACAAACTTAATTATAAAAAATAATTAAAACTTGAAAATGAATGTTTAGATGTTTCTTCAGTCTCTTTGTTGCATGTCACAACAGCATAGGTCTGCATTTTATGGAGACAAAGTCTACAATGAGGTCATCATACAACAACTTCTGTGCCAGGTCTGAATTGATGCTGATGACAGCCAAGCTGCTTATACGTTCTTGTGTCATGGATGAACTCACGTTTGTCATGATGAGCTTATCATGCACCTGGTAACTGAGAGTATTGCTGTAAACTGGAAGGCAATCCATAGATTTAGATTTTAACAGCAATAATGAACCAAATGATTTGTTCCCTGTATAAATGAAGGTCTAATAAATAATAATAATAATAATAATAATAATCTCTCTATTACAATTAAACCATTTTGGGAAGAGAGACAAGGCGTCACTTTCTCAGAGAGACACTTTCATGTCCTGTGAGATGAGACTTTGTGCCAAGAGATTTAACCACACCCAGGGCTGGAAATAAAAGACAAGGAGCAGATGACAAAGTAGAACGTTGTAAAGACGATAGAGATAATGGAAGTAAAAAAATTTGAAAGTCTCAAAAAAAATGATAGTAAAGATCGCATTAGCACAAATAAATGGAAATTATTACTCGGTGAAATAACGGAACAGCCAAAAGAGATCAAATATATTGTTCGGATTTAAACTTTAAGTCGGAGACTTGTAGATCGTCTAATTCATGTTGCCATCAGGGAAAAATAGTATTTCTTCCCAATGAAGACGCGTATCCATGAGAATTAAAAGATTTGTTGTTTGGTGAAAGTGAAATCCCGCAAGAGAAAATTTCAGGCCCCGCAAGACAAGACTATATGCAAAGAGATTTGGAAAAGTCCTGCCCACATCTAAAACATTTACAATCACGTCCACAGTTCAATCATTTCTCATTTGTGTGAATGCTATTGTCAGACACAGTTCATGTAGAGAGAAAAAAAACGATATTCTCTCATGGGCAGTTATATGTTGCGTTGTCACAATGTAATTTCAAACACGGAATCAAAATTCAATGCAATACTGATGAAAAGGTAAAAGCGAAAAGAGATTGAATATATGGACATAGGTGATATGACAGAAGTATGTAGATATTGTTTGGCTTGTAGATTGTCTAATTCGTGTTGCCATCAGGGAAAAGTAGTGTTTCTTCCCAATGAAGAGGCCTGTCCACAAGAATGAAAAGTTTTGTTGTTTGGTGAAAGTGAAATCCACATACACGAGCGGCAGAGACGTGAAGTTGCTGGCACATAGTGCAGGCGGGGGGTTGGCAAGCGAAGCGAGCAGTGGGCGAAGCCCACTAGTAATAATAATAATAATAATAATAATCATCCATCATCATCATAATAATCATAATAATAATAACAGTTCAGAGTAATAACGTACTGTTACTGTGGCAACAACAAAAACAACTATTTTAATACTACTACTACTACTAATACTACTACCTACTACTAATAATAATAATATAATAAAAACTATTGATACTACTTCTACTGATAATAATAAACATACTCCCTTAATAAACTTACTTAGTGAAGTAAATACAGGGTCAAAAAGAACCTTAAAATTTAGATATTTTGAAAAATGAACATGTGAGCGCATCAGCTATGTATCACTTATAAATTATCTAACCTTCATTTTGTCCTTCAAATGACAGCAGGAATGTTAGCTACCAATAAAATGAATCAACAGTTGAAGTTAATCTGGGTTAATTGCTTTTTGTATGTTGAAGTTGCTTGTCTGGTACTTTTACATAATTCAGCCAATAACTAACTTGTAAGTGAGAGAGCCCAGGTGTGTTGGTGATGTTTACAAATGTGTCCCCATTGCAACAACACTCAGAGCTCTTAATATTTTGACTAACATTAGCAGCCTTTAACAATGTGCATATGTCCATCCATCCATCCATTTTCCAACCCGCTGAATCCGAACACAGGGTCACAGGGGTCTGCTGGAGCCAATCCCAGCCAACACAGGGCAGGAACCAATCCTGGGCAGGGTGCCAACCCACCGCAGGACACACACAAACACACCAAGCACACACTAGGGCCAATTTACAATCACCAATCCACCATGTCTTTGGACTGTGGGAGGAAATCGGAGTACCCGGAAGAAACCCACGCAGACACAGGGGAGAACATGCAAACTCCAAGCAGGGAGGACACGGGAAGCGAACCCAGGTCTCCTAATTGTGAGGCAGCAGCGCTACCACTGCGACACCGTGCTGCCTGTCCTGAGGTCTGTAGAAATAAATAATCCACAGCCATTTGTCAGCTAGGTACATTTTACATCAGATAATATCTGTTAAACATTCAATATCAACCCTATGACACATAATGCTGTTACTCCATTATTACTGCAGTAAACTGCTAGCTTTAGTGGAGTATAGTAACGTAACATTAGTTAGCTTACTGGAAGTTTGACAAATTTACATCTCTAAACACACCTGCAAATAGTACAGCACAAGCTGCTTGTTCATGCTTTCCTTTTTTTTTCTTTTCTGTGCTTCTGACTGGTGTTGACTTGAATCCATCTTGTTAACGGAACATTATCACACCTGGTGACTGCCAACATCATTAATTTGATGATCCAGGAAACAGAAATAATTGCAATAGTGTCTCGTTGTGGACCACCAGAGCTCCCCTGTGTTTATGTTACAGTATGCTTAAGTGATATTACACAATACAGTTGATTACACTATGGTTGAGATTAAGGATGTGGTTAGAATTATCTGACTGAAGTCAAGTGAACTAAGTGACAAAAACGTGCAATAAACTCTGTTGTCCAATGCAGCTGCAGAGGTCGGTGTGCCCCTCCGCCATCAATCATTTGACCACAGGCCCCACGTACATTGCATGATGTGTGCAAAGGCAGGAAAAGTAAATATGGTCACAGTGCTAGTTCAGTTTACCTTTCACTTTGATTAACAATAAAACAACAACCTTTAGTGTTAGTTAGTTTTTTTTCTAAGTAGGGGAAAGTGTTAGGATCGTTTCAGTTTCTGTCTCTTCTTTGCCTTTGACCTTCATTTTTGGATAGCTCCAGAGCTATTTTAGTATTCCTGTTTTCACCTTGCCTGGCACTAACTACTAATTTTGTTCATGTTATTACCTCCTGGTCCTTTGGTCACTCACAATAAACCTAGAAACTCTCTCATCACACTAAAGTTGTCTGTTCCCTAATTTGTAGGGTAGAGTTCTTTAACTATTTTGCAGACTGAAGAGTAGGTTAAGCCACAGATTCTTGACCTCAAACTCTATGCTCTGTACAGAATCCATGGAACTTCCTGTTCCCTCCTGCAGTGTGTTCTTCTTTAGATGCATACTGTCCTTACTTAAAAAGAGAAAAGAACATGGTTCAAGACATATGGCGTTCCTCTTCTTTTCCCTTGCAGGGTTTTCCCCTGTACCTAGTTCTTTCCTTACAGGAATGTGGGGAACACACTGTGACAATATCCATACATTCATGTTACCAGCAGAAGCCCTAACCTTCCACAGCAGTTAACTGAATACAGCAAGTTTAAAAATAGATAGTTATATAGTTTGTGATATCTACCAATGTTTAAAATTCAGTAATTTTAGACATTTCCATGTTTTTAAAAGAAACTGATACTTGTTTATTAAGGTACTATTGAATTGATTTAAAAATAAAGCTTAGACTTTGGTAGTGTCATAAATGGCTACTACTACATGAATAGACTGATTTACTGCCATATGAAAAAGTTTGGGAACCCCTCTCAGCCTGCATAATAATTTACTTTCAACAAAAAAGATAACAGTGGAATGTCTTTCATTTCCTAGGAACATTTGAGTACTGCGGTGTTTACTGAACAAAGATTTTTAGTGAAGCAATATTTAGTTGTATGAAATTAAATCAAATGTGAAAACTTGTCTGTGCAGAAATGTGGGTCCCCTTGTAATTTTGTTGATTTGAATGCAAGTAACTGCTCAATACTGATTACTTGCAACACCAAATTGGTTGGATTAGCTCATTAAGCCTTGAACTTCACAGACAGGTGTGTCCGATCATGAGAAAAGGTATTTAAGGAGGTCAATTGCAAGTTGTGCTTCCCTTTGACTCTCCTCTGAAGAGTGACAGACAGCATGAGATCCTCAAAGCAAATCTCAAAAGATCTGAAAACAAAGACTGTTCAGTGTCATGGTTTAGGGGAAGACTACAAAAAGCTATCTCAGAGGTTTAAACTGTCAGTTTCAAATGTAAGGAATTTAATCAGGAAATGGAAGGCCACAGGCACAGTTGCTGTTAAACCCAGCAGGTCTGCCAGGCCAAGAAAAATACAGGAGCAGCATATGCGCAGGATTGTGAGAATGGTTACAGACAACCCACAGATCATCTCCACAGACCTGCAAAAACATTTTGCTACAGATGGTGCACCTGTACATCGTTCTACATTTCAGCGCAATTTGCACAAAGAACATCAAAGAACATCTGTATGGCAGGGTGATGAGAAAGAAGCCTTTTCTTCACTAATGCCACAAACAGAGTCACTTGTTGTATGCAAATGCTCATTTAGAAAAGCCAGATTCATTTTGGAACAAAGTGTTTTGGACTGATAAGACAAAAATTGAGTTATTTGGTCATAACAAAAAGCGCTTTGCATGGCGGGAGCAAAACACCGCATTCCAAGAAAAACACCTGCTACCTACTGTCAAATCTGGTGGAGGTTCCATCATGCTGTGGGGCTTTGTGGCTAGTTTAGGGACTGGGGTCCTTGTTAAAGTTGAGGGTTGGATGAATTCAACGTAATATCAACTAATTTTTCAGGATAGTGTTCAAGCATCAGTCACAAAGTTGAAGTTACGCAGGGGTTGGATATTCCAACAAGACAATGACCCAAAACACATTCGAAATCTACAAAGGCATTCATGCAGAGGGAGAAGTACAAAGTTCTGGAATGGCCATCACAGTCCCCTGACTTGAATATCATTGATAATCTATGGGATGATTTGAAGCAGGCTGTCCATGCTCAGCAGCCATCAAATTTAACTGAAATGGAGATATTTTGTATGGAAGAATGGTCAAAAATACCTCCATCCAGAATCCAGACACTCACCAAAGGCTATAGGAGACGTCTTGAGGCTGTTATGTTTACAAAAGGAGGCTCAACTAAGTATTGATGTCGTATCTCTGTTGGGGTGTCCAAATTTATGCACCTGTCTGATTTTGTTACGGTGCATATTGCATATTTTCTGTTAATCCAATAAACTTAATGTCACTGCTGAAATACTACTGTTTCCATAAGGCATGTCATATATTAAAAGGAAGGTGCTACTTTGAAAGCTCAGCCAATGATAAACAAAAATCCAAAGAATTAAGAGGGGTTTTTCATATTTATAACTCACATATGACTGCAAGCCTGATTTTTCAACACCTATTACACCAGTTGCCCAAATAGAAAACTTCCTTAGATTGTCCTTAATTAGCCATCTTTAAATGCTATTTAGTTATTAGGAAGCACTGCTGAAAACTGAAAACTAATATATTCCTCAATAAAGAAATAAACTGTCTTTCCTTGGGTTGCAAGGCGTTAGCAGTCCTGAAGTTCAATTCTGAGTTCAAAAAGAGTGAAAACAAAATGACATTTAAAATAAAATAAAGGTTATTCCATGCAAGATACTTAAGACTTCATACAAAGGACTATTATTTTCTTGAGAAAAGAGGGCAAACTGCATCTGACCAGGATAGAAAAGGGACAGAAAGGCCCAGACAGACAACTGCACAAGAGGATAAACATTTCAAAGTCTGTAGTTTGAGAAAAGAAATGCCTTACAGGTCCTCAGTTGATCACTTTCTTAAACAGTGCATATCAAATACCAGTGTCATCTGCAACCATAAACAGCTGACTGTAGGATGCTGGCTTAGAGGCAGAATTTCAAAGAAATTCCATATCCTGAAATTGGCACATATAAAGAAAAGGTTAAAGTTGGATAAGCTCAGAATCATTCAGAAATCCATTGTCCAATGCCTTTATTTTTTATCCATTTAAACCTTTTCTTTTCAGTGTTGCAAAGTTTCAGATATGTGTTATGAATTAAGTTTATATTACATGACTATCTTAAAAGTCATTAAGAAAATGGCCTAAGTTTAATCAGTACTGTTCTCAGTGTTGACTGACAAAGTGGGTAATAGTGGTACCTTACAGATGCAGCATCATGGGTCCAGATCCCAAACTTATTGTCCGTTATTGTCTATGTGACGTTTCAACACTCTCCCCATGTCTGTTTGTGTTTGTCTCTCACATTGCCAAAAAAACACAGGTTAGATTAATTGGTGATTTCAACCAATTAACAGATAAAGATCTATCTATCTATCTATCTATCTATCTATCTATCTATCTATCTATCTATCTATCTATCTATCTATCTATCTATCTAGGATGCTAGGGGTCGCTGTTGCCCCTTAAACCCAACAGACAGATGCACAGGACACAGGTTAAAAGCATCCAGAAGATATTTATTAAATATTTCTTCTTTTATAGTGCTCCCAAAGCACAACAGTTTCCAATACACAATCAATAAACACAATAATAATCACTATTCTCTCTCTATAACTCCTCCACAGCTCCCAGCAAACCTTGTCTACCTCCTCCCAACTCTGGCTCGCTTGCTGTTTCACAGCAGTCCTATATATAGTCCTTGACCCAGAAGTGCTTCTCCTATTCCGTTCACGTGATTTGCCAGCACTTCCGGGTCAGATGTAGAACTTGCTTTTTCTTCAGCCGGGAAGTACTTTGGGGCTTCCATCCCCTTGACTTTGGAGTACTAGCGGGCTATGCAGACAGTAAAACCTCCCAAGTCCCCCTGTAGCATCTCCTGGCGGCACCCACGGTCCTCAGCAGGGCAGTGAAGCCAAACTCCAGATCACATGGTGCCCTGCGGGAATCCGGGGCACCGCTATGCTGCAGGGAAGTCACCATCTAGGGTCTTACATCATCATTCTGTTCTTTGGGCGTCCATCACACTATCTATCTATCTATCTATCTATCTATCTATCTATCTATCTATCTATCTATCTATCTATCTTGCCCCTTTAAGTCCATTTTAAAATACTAGAAAAAAAGGCATATTATTTAAAAATTTTAGAAAATGTTTCAGTTCAGAACACAGCTGACAAATTAATATACAGTATGCCATGACTGTGAATAAATAACTTTGACAGTGAAAAACACCAAACTAATTCTTTAAATTAAGCTGGTCTAGAAGCACTGGCATCCTGCCCAAGGTTGGTTCCTCACATGTGTTCAGTTCTGCCAGGATTGGCTGTGCCCCTATTTTGATATTGCACTTCTTATCAGAAAATTATTCACTAACATGATCTTTGAAAATGAAGAGATCCGCATATACTGCTAGGATTTTTTGTTTCAGATTGATTGAAACCTTCAATCCCTGGATTTTTCACTCTATATGTATCTCCAGCAATAACCTTTTGCTGATGGTGAATCTAACTCATTTTAGCCTGTTTGCAGTGACATTCCTCTATGTTTTGTACGTATTGCATTCTGGTGCTCTTTAATTTTTCAAATAACACATGAGTGCACATCTACCAATAAAAGCAGATTGCTTGTTTCAATGACATTAATGCCTGGACCCTAGCTTTGTGCAAGAAAAACTAAATTAACTTTAAGCATGATCACATGGACAACTCAAGAAGCTTGACTTTTTCTTTTGGTCCTTTAAAAATCATTAAAATCTGACAGGCATGCACTGAATGACATTCTTTAGAGGCACATGCTCACTCAGGCCCCATTATATGGATACTGAGACGTGAGGGCAGAAAGTGGACTGATGACCTGTTACAGTTACCAGGCACATGAGGAGGCATGTGGGGAGCCACAATAAGCAAGTAAAACTATTTCACAATATTTCTTTTGAGGTATCAAAGGTACTAAAAAAGCATAAGACAAAAGGCAGTCAAAAGGTGAAAACTCTAAATGAAGTATGCTAAACTCTGTATTCCCTAATGCAAAGCCCCCCTTATCAGGCTACACTTTTCATTTCCCATGTCCCTCTTCTTACTTCTGTGAAGCATGATTAATGTCACTAAGCAACAAATGAACATGGACAGGGCCAGCGGAAATCTGCATATGAATGGAGAGACCAGTGGTATAGCCCAAGCGCAAACTTCAATTTGTTTTTATTAAACAAACTTTTGACTGGGTCCAGTGTGCTGTACAATAATTACAAACATAATGAAAAAGCATAACAGCCACAGGCTCAATATACATACAGTATATAAGTTCTATAATGTATACAGTATACTGAGCTTGTGGCTAAAATTGCTCCTCTTTTCCACAACAGTTTCCAGTGTGTAAAAGGTTTGCCCTGTGAAGGAGCAGGTTTTCCTTATAATTTTGTTCAGGCATTGCGCTACTTTTGTGCTCAGGATGCTTTACCATGAGAGTGCAGCATAGAACACCAGTCTGGCTACTATAGATTAGTAGAATATTCCCAGCAGCTTCCTGCACACCTCAAAAGACTCAAGTCACCTTAGGTAGTACAGTCTGCTCTGTCCCTTCTTCTACAGTGCCACTGTGTTATCAGACCAGTCCAGTTTGTTGTTGATGTGAACCCCAAGGTAGCTGTAGCTCTGCACCACTCCCACCCCCAAATGATGACCGGTCTCAGAGGCTTCTTGGCACATCAGAAGTCCACCTTCAGTTCTTTTGTCTTGCTAATTTGAGTTGCAGGTTGTTGTCCCTGCACTACAAGACAACATCCTCCATGATATTCCTGTACTCTGACTCATTTCCATTATTAACATCCTCTTAGATCTGAGTGCTGCATTTGACACCATTGATCACAACATTCTTAGAAATCGCCTTAGTCAATGGGTGGGCCTCTCTGGCAGTGTCTTAAATTGGTTTGAATCCTACCTGACAGGGAGAAAATGTTTTGTTAGTTGTGAAAATTACAACTCGAAGACACATGATATCCGATATGGTGTTCCACAAGGCTCTATCCTGGGTCCGCTGTTATTCTCAATCTACATGCTTCCGTTAGGTCAGATTATCTCAGAGCACAACGTGAGCTACCACAGCTATGCTGATGACACACAGCTGTACTTATCAATAGCACCTGATGACCCCGATTCTATTGATTCACTAACACAATGTCTGACTTGTACCTCAGAATGGATGAATAGTAACTTTCTCAAGTTAAATAAAGAGAAAACTGAAATCTTAGTGATTAGCAATAATGAATACAATGAGGCTATTAGAAATAAACTGTATACATTAGGATTAAAAGTCAAGACGGAGGTAAAAAGCTTAGGGGTAATTGTTGACTGTAATCTGAATTTTACATTGCATATTAATTAGATCATTAGGACAGCATTTTTTCACTTAAGAAACATAAGTAAAGTTAGACCTCTTATATCACTGAAAGATGCTGAGAAATTAGTTCACGCGCGTTTGTGTTCAGTCGACTAGATTACTGTAACGCACTCCTCTCAGGACTACCCAAAAAAGACATAAATCGTTTGCAACGAGTGCAGAATGCAGCTGCTAGAATCCTAACTAGGAAAAGAAAATCCAAGCACATCTCTCCAGTTTTGATGTCACTACACTGGTTACCTGTGTCATTCAGGATTGACTTTAAAATTCTGCTTATGGTTTATAAAGCCTTAAATAATCTCACCGCATCGTATATATCGAAATGTCTGACACCTTATATTCCAAATCGTAACCTCAGATCCTCAAATGAGTGTCTCCTTAGAATTCCAAGAACAAAACTTAAAAGAAGTGGTGAGGCGGCCTTCTGCTGTTATGCACCTAAAATCTGGAATAGCCTGCCAATAGGAATTCGCCAGGTTGATACAGTAGAGCACTTTAAAACACTGCTGAAAACATATAACTTTAACATGGCCTTTCTATAACTTCAATCTAACTTAATTTAACTTAATCCTGATACTCTATATGTTCAATTTCCTCATAATAACTATTCATGGTGGCTCTAAAATCCGTACTGACCCCTACTCTCTTTTCTGTTTCTTTTTCCGATTTCTTTGTGGTGGTGGCCACGCCTACCTACTCAAAAGCTTCATGATGCTCCAAAATGATGGATGGATTAAAAGGCAGAATTCTACGTGACCATCTTCATCAAGCCCTTCCATGAGAACCCTAAATCCAAAGAGGACTGTTTCATTTATGTTAGGTAGAATGCCCAGAGGGGACTGGGCAGTCTCATGGTCTGGAATCCCTACAGATTTTATTTTTTCTCCAGCCGTCTGGAGTTTTTTTGTTTTTTCTGTCCCCCCCTGGCCATTAAACCTTACTCTTATTCGATGTTAATTAATGTTGATTTATTTTATTTTCTTACTGTGTCTTTTATTTTTCTATTCTTTATTATGTAAAGCACTTTGAGCTACTGTTTGTATGAAAATGTGCTATATAAATAAATGTTGTTGTTGTTGCATCAACATATGCATCAGACTTGACAGCCATCTGAGATATGAACAAACTGAGGCCAAAATCTCTTTTTCAGTTATTGCTTCATCTATACTAATAAAAGGCATAGCCCTCACTCACTCACTCACTCACTCACTGACTCATCACTAATTCTCCAACTTCCCGTGTGGGTGGAAGGCTGAAATTTGGCAGGTTCATTCCTTACAGCTTCCTTACAAAAGTTGGGCAGGTTTTATATCGAAATTCTACGCGTAATGGTCATAACTGGAAGCAGTTTTTCTCCATTTACTGTAATGGAGATGAGCTTCAACGCCGTGGGGGCGGAGTTTCGTGTGACATCATCACACCTCCCACGTAATCACGCAGTACATAGAAAACCAGGAATACCTCAAAAAAGCGCTCAAGAAAACATGCATTATATAATTGAGAAGGCAGCGAAACAATAAGAAGCGAGTTCTGCTACTTCGGAAACAAAGCACGATGTAAACCTACACTTTAAATTAAGTTCATAGACAGGCTGCGCTGGCGTTTGTAATTTAGTGCCTGCCCATATAAGGCCGTCCGTCAGCGGCAATCCAATAGCAAACTGCCACGGGTAAATATTCACGGGTGAAGGACTGTGCTTATGGAGAGGAAGATGAGATGGTCAGGGTGGTGTTTGACACAAACTCAGCGAAACGCGAGAGAAATTTTAAGTGCCAGGACTAAGGTAACATTAAATACAGCCATGGACATAGCACGAGATGGCACCAGCACAGCTGGGAACCTTCGATGCAAGTACACCGAGTGGCTCACGTAAACTGACGCAGTGCACAGATAAAAAGCAACAGTTCCAAAGAGCGCTGAACAAAACCGAATTACACAATTGAAAAGGCAGCAAAAAATATGAAGCGTCTGATAAGCATATTCATAAATGCAGCTATTGTGGAAACAAAGCACACGGTGGAAAAAGTCAATGTCCCGCTAAAGGAAGACAGTGTAAAAAAACCCGTGCATGCAGTGTGTCAGGTCTCAGATAAAGAAGAAGACGAGCTGTTTATTGATGCAGTAAGAAACGAATTGATGAATGAAACCTCTTATCTTTACAACGATTGACAAACACGGAATGTAACTTGAACACAACACATCATACAAATACGACCCTGATTGAAACAAATAATGATAATCAAATCCTTGATGACAGCAACATTCAATAACACTCACAAAACAATTACTGTATATTGACAATCATGTTACGTTATTTTTAAAATGTTCCCTTTTCTTTTTCATAACTTCTACTTCTCCACTGCGGTACACGGGTATATATATATAAATGTATATATATACCCCGATCTACAATACATACTTTAGCATAGACAAGCCACACGCTAATTGTAGAGTCTTCGCCTCTAACGCCGACATTCGAGGTTAGATTCCCGAGAGGGGATGCACTGAGTATGTACGCGCGCTACCCAATTCATTTTACCTTCGCATCTCCTTGGTTTGGGACGTATGAAAAATATTGGTTAAGCAGAATCATGTTACGTTATTTTTAAAATGTTTCCCTTTGTTAGCACAAGCACAGCTGAGAAGCTTCGATGCATGTACTCCATAACGCGTTAAAAAAATAACGCATTTAATATATGAATGACCTCCAAACAGCGCTGAGACTTTTGATATCATGAACGTGTCTGCAAAACTGTGGTCTCCTGCCCTGCAAAAGTCGAGCAGCCAGCGTGCATAGCTGTGCCAGCCTTTGAGACGCTGACTGCGCTTCTGCCTTAAGTCAAAGTGAGCACTTTTAATTTTTTTCATCCTCCCCTGCGCTATAGCCCAGACAAGTGCAAACACGAGACCCCTTTTCTACACCACGGCAAAATAATATTAAGGCGATTCACACTTTCTTTTGCACGTATACGATTATGAGGTCCTCAGCTCGGATTATGAAAACACGCACAGGAGTGGAGGACTGACAGTGCCATCACAGCCGATTAATGGCGGGGACGTCTCACCAGTCTACACAAGACCCACCACTGTCCTCAAAAGCGATCATACGTCAGCGAACATATCTCTCTATACTATATAAAAGAAAAGGCAACTTTCCTTTTTTACACCTTTTTTCCTTTTATCCCAAACCAAAGCCTTTCTCTTTTAACACTGCAGAGGACACAAAACTAATTTTCTTTAAATGCCGGTAAGGCACATTACCAGAGGCACAAATTTGAGCGTTCACATAGAAAATGTAATTTCTATACCACAGCCGTCGTGTAGCACCTTTCAAAAGGGATCTACTACCGAGAGATAATCCATATACATTTTAGCTGCTTTTAGTTACTTACCTGTTTTGTTACACAGTCTTTAAAATGTAGTTTACCCGCAACCACTCCAGTAGGGCTCAATGTACCTGTACTTCTTAAAAGCGTTAATGTTTTACTGTTTAATAACTTATAGACTGTATTTTATTATTTTTCCCTTGCACTCAGTGACCAAAGCTATACACACACATATAGACACATACAAACATACACACAAGTATATGTATGTGTATATATATGTATGTATGTGTATATATATATATATATATATATATATAAACACACACACCCCTATCTACATTATATATATATATATATATATATATATATATATATACATACACACACATACATACACACATATATATAATTTGTGTGTGTATGTATGTATGTATGTGTATATATGATGTAGATAGGTATGTATATATATATATGTGTATATGTAGATATGTAGATATGAAGATATGTATGTGTATATATATGTGTGTATGTGTGTGTGTGTGTGTGTATATATATGACAGCAGCAATCCAAGCTGTGAGAAAACACTAAAAAGGAGGCGTGTCAGACGTTGTGGTACATTTTCTGATGCAGCTAGGCGAAAAAACTTTGTGGCGCTGCCACCAAATACACAAAACAATTACTTTGACAATCATGTTACATTATTTTTAAAATGTTTCCTTTTCTTTTCATAACTTCTTTAACACATGACATCGCTGTAAGGCTGGTATTTTGCTATATATATATATATATTGTAATAAGTGGAGACCAGAGACGCGGAAAGGTTTGGGGCAGCCACCCGTTTATTACGGTTTCCCGGCTGCAAAAGTCTTTGAGGCATTGTAATAGTTGTTTACACAACAGAGTCCAAAACAGAACTGCCTGCCTAAGCAAGGCAGTGAGCTTTATAGCACAGAGGGCGGAAATGATGTCGTCCTCTGGGCGGAACTGGAAGTGACATCATCCTTGGGGCGGAACCGGAAGTGACCTCATTCTTGGGGCGGAACCGGAAGTGATGTGTCCTTCCTGGAAATGGCGGCTCCTGGTGGGATTTCCGGGTAAGACCTGCAGAGAACTCAGAAAGAGCGTCAGTGCACCCCGCCCCCCCCTGGGCAGATGTATACAGTATTTCCTAAGCCCTTCAGCTGCTTCCCATGCACACGTGTGTGACAAGACTCCCCCCTCAGCCCAGACCCGTCGGGTCGGGCGACCTGCACCGAGAGGTCGTGGGCCCGGGAGAGGGCATCGGCGTTGGCATGAAGAGACCCCTGTCGATGAACGAGCGTATACTTGTACTGCTGCAGGTCAAGAAACCACCTCGTGACCCGTGGATTGACTCCCTGTGAAGGGCCATCCACTTCAGAGGTGCATGATCCGTCACCAGAGTGAACACGCGACCCAAGAGGTAGTACCGCAGCTGAGTTACGCCCATTTGATCGCCAGAGCCTCTTTCTCCACCGCCGCGTACCTGGTCTCCCTGTCCAACAGTTTCCGGCTCAGGTACATAACGGGGTGTTCAACACCGTCGGCGCTTTGGCTCAACACGGCACCCAAGCCTGTGTCCGGCGTCCGTCTGGAGGATAAAGGGAGAGAAGTTAGGGGAGATCAAGATAGGTGCTGAAGTCAAAGCCCTTTTTAAGTCACTGAATGCAGCCTCCGCTTTATCAGACCATACCACCGTATTAGGAGCTCTTTTCTTTGTCAAGTCGGTCAAGGCGCGCTCTCTCGAGAAGCGAGGCACAAACCGGCGGTAGTACCCGCCAAACCGAGAAAGGATTGGACTTGCCGCTTGGTTTGCGGACGGGCCAGGCCATTATGGCTTGCAACTTGGAACACTGTGGCCTCACAGTACCCCGGCCCACTAGGTAGCCCAAATATTTGGCTTCCTCAATCCAAAGAAACATTTCTTGGGGTTGATTCGAGCCCGCCTCTCCCAGTGTCCGTAATACTGCTGTGACCTGCTGTATGTGTTCCTTCCAGGTGCTGGAATAGATGACACGTCATCCAGATAGGCAGCACAGAGCGAGTTATGGGGCGGAGCACTTTGTCCACCAGGCGCTGAAAAGTCGCAGGCCCGTGTAACCCGAATGGAAGGACACGATACTGCCAGTGTCCGCTAGGAGTGCTAAGCGGTTTTTCCTTGCGGACTCCGTTAAAGGAACCTGCCAGTACCCCTTTGTCATGTCAAGTGTAGTCAAGAATTTGGCTGGTCCCAGTCTCGAGGAGGTCATCCACGCGAGGCATGGGATAAGCATCAATCTGGAAACTTGGTTGAGCCGGCGGAAGTCATTGCAAAACCTCCAACTGCCGTCAGGCTTAGCAATCAAGGCGATGGGACTGGACCAGGGACTACTACTTTCCTCGATTACTCCTAGTGCCAGCATTGCTTGATTTCCAGTTCCACTTCTACTTTCTTTGCCTCCGGGAGTCTGTAGGGTCGCTCACGGACGATCACCCCCGGGTCAGTCAATATGTCATGCGCAATCAGAGAGGTCCGACCGGGTTTTTCACTTACCACCTCTGGGACAGAGCGGATAGCTGCTTCGAGCTCTTGTTTCTGCCTGGGGGATAGCTGCTCGCCGAAATTAAGGGAACTTACTTCAGCGAAGAGAGCAGGGCTGTCGGAGGAGGGATCGGGACCCTCTCCTTCCACGGTTTCAGCAGGTTTACATGATATATTCGCTCAGCTGGTGGCGATTGGGCTGTTTCACCAAATAGTCAACCAATCCCTTCCTTTCCTTAATTTCGTAGGGGCCTAGCCAATGGCAAGCAGTTTAGAGTGAGAAGTTGGTACCAATACCATGACGCGATCCCCCGGTTGGAACTCCCGGAGAGTCGTGCCACGGTCATAAAGGCGGGCCTGTGCTGATTGCCTCTCTATATGACTTTTAGAATCGGTCTTATTGCATCAAATCTACGCGCAATTGGGCGATATATTCCAAAATATTAGTGGAGGGCTGTGCCTCCCCTTCCCAGCCCTCTTTTAAAATATCCAATAAACCCCGGGTTGTCTTCCGTACAGTAATTCAAATGGAGAGAACCCGTAGAGGCTTGAGGAACTTCCGATATGCAAAGAGGACAAGGGGAGGAGTTGGTCCCAATCCTCCCATCCTTGCTGACTACCTTACGTAGCATTTGCTTGAGAGTTTGATTAAATCTCTCCACTAGGCCATCGGTTTGAGGATGATACACGAGGTCTTTAAATGCTTTATTTTCAGTAACTTGGCAGTCTCCTTGAGCGTTTCCGAGGTAAAAGGCGTTCCTTGGTCCGTCAGGACTTCTCTAGGAATGCCTACTCTGAAAAGACTCCTACTAGTTCCGTGCAATATTTTTGTGGTAGCCGCGCACGGAACGGCTTCAGGGAATCGGGTAGCATAATCCACGAGGGCAGTATATATTTATATCCTCGGGCTGAGGGTTCTAGGGTCCTACTATGTCAACCCCAATCCTATCAAAGGGAACGTCAATAAGGGAAGGGGAACCAGAGGAGCACGGTCCTCCTAGGAATTTGCCGCAGTTGACATTCCGGACAGGAAATGCAAAAGCGCGAACCTCCTCATTAATCCCGGCCAGAAAAACGGAGCTTAATTCGCTCTAATGTTTTATCGGGCGAGATGGCCTCCAAGAAGGTGGGAGTGTGCTAACTTCGCAAACCTGCCGCCGGTAGGTCAGCGGGATTAGCAACAACTTCGGACCTTCCCCTCATGTTCAGCGACCCGATACAACAAATCATTATCAACGACAAAGTGAGGTCCCTGTGGCATGGGCAAATGCGTCGTTGGCGTTAACGAGAACCACTGCATTCTTTATGTGTTTCAGAGAGTCGTCATTCCACTGTTCTCTCTTGAAAGAAGCGGCGTCGCTCTAAACTGAAAGTGCAACTCAGAGAGCGGGTCGGTCTGACCTCAAGGGGCGGAGATTCCTCCCTCGCTGCGGGCGCTAGTGGATGGCGTAGTAGCCAGCGACGGTCCGGGAGTGTCTTCGTCACTCTCTTGGCCTACCGCCCCACTCCCTGTCGGCTGATTACGGTGTGGAAGCAACTTGAGATGAATCGTTGTCATCTATACGAGGCCATAAGTTTTTCGGGAATGCTTACTAAACTACGCCGTTACTATCAGACCAGTCTCGCCCGAGGATTACGGAAGCGGAGGATCCGGATGCACCGCCACGGTAAGCTGTCGAAGGGTTCCTCCGAGACATACGTAACACCGGGCGGTATTGTATGCGGATATCTCCGTGTATACATTTTAGACTGGTCTTCTTTTAATCCACTGTTGCGGTAGAATAAAGCGGCGAGCAACGACAGACCGTTACTGCGGAATCGAACAGCGCTGTTATCTTATGTCCATTAATAAGAAGCTCCCCGTATGTTTATCCGCCAGGGATTGCTAAGGGCACACAAACAACCCGCCATTGTCCCCTACGGTCCGCCTTGTTCCCGACAGGTCGCAAGCCAGGCGGCCCGGCGACTTGGAACAAGCTCTGGAATGCGTGGAAGGGACTGCTTTAGTGGACATAGCTCCCGGGTAGTCCACAGAGCGGCTGTTCTGCCCTCCCAGGTTTCACAGCCGGCCTCTGGGTTTGCAAGAGCTGCAGCAGCTCGTCCATAGAATGGAATTAGCCCCAGGCGGCTGGGCAAATTCCTGGGGTAGTCTTTTAGCAGCAGAAAACAGGCCACTTGCTGCACTATTTGTAAGGGGTTAACTCGAATGGCGTAGCCACTCACCCACCTGTTGCCAGAGAGCCATAGCCTGCTCTGACAGCCCTTTGCTTGGGTTAAACTCCCAGTTTATGATTTCCTTCACCTGCCGGCCTGGGGACAACCCATCGTTAACTGGGACCTTGGTCCCGATGGGCAGCTCGGCTTTCCTGCCAAGGAGAGCATACTGAGCCACTCGTGTGTGTTCCCCAGAAGCCAGCCCACGCCTGTGGGTCCCCTCTACGTTCTCCACGAGATGGGTGGTCCCCACCGGTTATGCTCATGGAGCAGAGCCTGCACCGCGTCCTTCCTGACCCTCTGGCACTCCCGCCCTGAAACTCGGCCCGGTACTCACCCACCTGGTTCCGTGATAGTTCGTGTCCCGGGTTCATCGGGACACCATCCTGCCGACTACGCCACTGTAATAAGTGGAGACCAGAGGCGGAAAGGTTTGGGGCAGCCACCCGTTTATTACGGTTTCCGGCTGCAAAAGTCTTTGAGGCATTGTAATAGTTGTTTACACAACAGAGTCCAAAACAGAACTGCCTGCCTAAGCCAAGACAGTGAGCTTTATAGCACAGAGGCGGAAATGATGTCGTCCTCTGGGCGGAACTGGAAGTGACATCATCCTTGGGGCGGAACGAAGTGACCTCATTCTTGGGGCGGAACCGGAAGTGATGTGTCCTTCCTGGAAATGGCGGCTCCTGGTGGGATTTCCGGGTAAGACCTGCAGAGAACTCAGAAGAGCGTCAGTGCACCCGCCCCTGGGCAGATGTATAAACAGTATTTCCTAAGCCCTTCAGCTGCTTCCCATGCACACGTGTGTGACAATATATATATATATATATCACAGCGACACTCATAACAGTGACAAAACAATTACATTGACAATTATGTTACGTTATTTTCAAAATGTTTCCTTTTCTTTCTCTTTCCTTCTTTAACACACTACTTCTCCGCTGCCAATATATATCTATATATATATATATATATATATATATATATATATATATAGATATATAGATAGATAGATAGATATGAGAACAACATATATATATATAGATAGATATGAGAACAACACTCATATCAATAACAAAACAATTACATTAACAATCAAGTTACGTTGTTTTTCAAATTTTTCATTTTCTTTTTCGTACCTTCTTTAACACACTACTTCTCCGCTGCGAAGCGCGGGTATTCTGCTAGTTTTATCATATAAAATGCAACATGTTGTAGCCAGGGTTTACCCCTGAAGTGCCACTGGAAGAACCTGGAGGTTCACAAGGAGAATCATTGAGAAGATTTGGATGCATTCCTTCTGGATACACACTTGGGTGTGGATCAGTAAAGGTGAAAGTAAAAAGAACTTGAACATTTCATTATTGTCTTGGATAGATACAGAGAGCCAATACCAAATGACTCCCTGTGCTGAAATGAGGATTAAAGCAAAGAAAGAGGATGTTTGAGAGATGGCTGTAAAAGAGAGACATTCATAACATTAGTAGGTAAATGAAGGAAACAGAGCTGAGAAGAAATATATCTGGCAGGGCAGAAATACACAGAATTGTCTTTTGATTGGCTAAGTTCCCCCTAGTGGTGACAATGAGTACTTGAATAAATATTTTGCTTAACATTTTGTTTTTTTTTAAAAAACAAATTGTACGTTTGCATAGCTTTTCCTAATATATGTTCACTATATGTATACATATATTCACTAAATGAATACAAGCTTATTAAAAAATAAATTGTTAGCAGTAACTCAGTTACAGTCTGATAAATGATGTGAAGAGAACTCTAAGAACAAACTTTAGTAGTGAGAGATGTTGAAAGGCACATCCACTGTCACTGTCACAAGGCAGCTGTTAGGAAGAAAGTACAGGGTGGGTTTTGTCAATGGAATTCGACTTGTACCCGGAGCCCTCTAACTTACCTTAATTGTAACTTTGAGTTCTTATACGTATACAAAAAGAAAACTAATTGGTACTGAACAGATTCAGCTCATGTTGCCTACAATAACATTTTTGGCAAAATAAGATGCCCTTAAAGATTTGAACTATTATAAAGAAATGATAAAGAGGAAATGAGGAAAATCTTTGGCCTTAACTAAATAATCCTAATACTGCAATTATTCATAGTTGACAGTTGTCACTTTACAGGTAATAATAATCTATTTACTTCAATCAGGTGGTTTAGTGGTTAGTACTGCTTCCCGAGGTGCCCAGTGCCCTTGAGCCTGTGTGGAGTCTCCCCAAGTTTCTTTAAGTTTTTTTCTCTGGGTGTTATATTTTTCCTCCCACACCCCAAAGTCATGCAGGCTAGAAAATTGGTGATCTTACACTTGCCCTTTTCAGTGTAATTGTGTGTAAGTGGGCTCTGAAATAGACTGGTACCCCATTTAGGGCTCAATGTTAAAAGGATAGGCCCCAGCTCCCCACAACTGTACAGATGGCATAGATTAAGAGTCAGTACAGTTAGTGTCTATATAATCTTAATAAGCCTTAATTGTAGTACTAGGGTGTTGTACTGTGTTAGCCATTATGAATGTAGTGAAATGTACTCTTGCCTGAAGAAGGGGCCTGAGTTACTCGAAAGCTAGCATATTGTAATCTTTTTAGTTAGCCTATAAAAGGTGTCATTTTGCTTGACTTCTCACTGAGCCTTAATTGCAAGTTGAACATTTTGAATTTAAGAATAAATAAAATAAGTATAAATTGATAGAAAGTAAAAGAATTCAAGTGAGCTCTGAGCTCTAAATTGTTCCTGAAATGCATGCCACACCTTTACTTTGTAATTTATACTGGCCAAACCTGTCCTTTTTGTTCAAACTGCTGTTTTTAATTCAGCCACAAGATGACACTCTGGTCTGAACTTCATCTGAAAATGTCAGGGCTACAGAATGGCAAAGAGAGTCTGTATCCAAGCCTTAAAGTTTATCTAAAGTAATAATTAATCTAGCTGGGTGGGACACTCACCTTACTTGCTGCTAATGTAATAGATTGGCAGTACACCGAAAATGTCCCTAATATGCCTGGCAGTGACTCATCTGAATGAAGTTTTCACACCTTCACCTTCAACCGCCTTTACTACAATACATGTTGAAACAGACCTGGAGAAAATTTAGTAACTTTTTGGACTTTCCAAATGCTGTGAGCTGCTGCTTCGTTTAAAGTAGCACTACAATGATTGAGCTGATATGTTAGGAAGTTAAGAAACAAAAGTTCAAATGCAGTGCATTCAAGAAACTAAAGAAAAGGAAAGTAAAACTGGAAGGTTTTGAGATGATTGAGTTAGGCAGAGATTTGAAACTTACTGGGCTTTTCCAGGAACACCGAAATAAACAACTGATGTGTTTTCTCTGTGAATGTAATTGTGTTGTTAAGAAATTTTTATGAATATATGCATTGTTCTTTTGATGCTCTATTAATGTTAAATTATTCTTTCCATGTAGAGGCTCATGTTTGTGTAATCGGATTTTTCAATACATGAAATGTCTTAGTGTAATTCAGGTAAAGGGTGTTTTACTGTTGCAGAGAGAGATAGGTCTATAAAAGCCAGCAGTAAATCCAGTTGTTATATTTTGTATTTCCATCCATTTATCCACTTAATGAACCAAAACAATGTTGATTTTTTAAGGCTGTGTAGAAAATGAGCTTATATAAGCAACATCGGGTACAATACAGGAACCAGTGTGCATGTTCTGACATCTTGAGAATATGCAAACACCTAGACTCGGTTTGGAGCCTCTAGTTAATCTCAAACAGACATCCTTGGTATGTGGGATGAAAACCTCAAATGAACATTGGAAGATCATAAAGATTCCACACAGATAGTGATCTAGCTGTATGACGATGCAGGTTCTGCTCCAGGCTAAGTCAGGCTCAAGAATTAATAACGTTCAATAAATAAATAAATAATCCATAAATAAGGTAAAAATTCCTAAAGGTTAAAAAAAGGCTAAAACAGCAGAAGACATTGGGGCTACACCAGCCAGACACAGCTCCTTCCCAGCCTCTTCAGCTCACAAAAGGTTTGCTCAGCCAATAAGACTTCAGTCGCTGCGGTCCTCTCTCTACTCTACCCCAGTCTCTGCTAGTCCGATTGGGGTCGTTTGTCCTCCTGTCTTCCTTCTAGCACAAATAGCCGTCCCTCAGATCAATATGGCAAACTCCTCCTTGATCGTTCCCAGTCTTCCACATAGTCATTGGGCACAATTCGTCCCTTTAGCGCCGATTGCTTGCTCTATCCAGGACCCAAACCGTGCTGACCTTCCTTTTCCTCAGCTGGCTGGCTCGTCCATTCTCTTGCACTACCCCAGTTCTGCTCTCTCGCTCTCCAGTCTTTTACCGTTCTCTTCCTACTTCTTTTTTTCCACCTCGCACTTCACCTATTTATGACGGGGACGTGGCTCAGGTGTGGTGATTAGCAGCTCTCGGCTTCAATCATGGATGCGCCCGGGAACTGCTATGGCCACACTACCACGCTCCTGCTTTAAGCCTATTATTATCTATTTAAAAAAACGGACTTTTTTGATCTGTGCTGTGGACCCGATACACAACAAGCTGGTATTTAAGTTTAGCATCTTATAGCTGTGAGGCCAACAAGCCAACATCCCCACCTGTGTTCTCTGTTTTAACACACTAAATGTACTATTTCAAGTAGTTCGTACTGTAAAGTTATATCGTGCTTATTAGAATTACATTGGAAAGCTCTGCAATCACTTTACTTGTCTTTGTCCAATGCCTACTGACTCACCAGTACAAGAAAGGCCTCATAAATGATATACCATTTGAATCATCTAGATGTCTAGGCATTCAAGACGTCAAACTACTTTTGGCCCACTAAACCACAAAAACTCTTAAAATTTTATAGCCATTTTGGACCATGTTTTGAGCAGGAAATTGCATACTTATGATAAAGAGTAAACTAAAAATTGCCTTCAGCAAAAATTATCAAAAGGATTTGAAGTTATGCATGCCACATCAACCAAGCCCACTGGTTTACCCACTACTGTGATACGAAGGGTCAAAGTTACTACTATTCACAAAACTTCAAAAAAACAAGGATTGGTAATAGAATCATGTGGAGTGTTGTTTTATGCTATTTTCCGGTTGCTGACCATGAATATGATAATACTGTATTTCTGATATTGCCCTCTAACAGCCACTCCCAGAAGAGAAAAATGACAAATTTCAAAAATGAGCATGTGGGGGGTATCATTTTAGACTATTTCAAGGTTGGCGATTACAAATATGATGTTAATGTTTAATTTTTACTAAGGCACTAGCCCTCTGTGGACTGCAATCAGAAGATGAAAAATGACCAATTTCTACTACAACTGAGAATATTTAAACTGTAACCATTTAAACTGAAGCGCAAATTTTATTATTTCAGATATTTGATGGAAATATTCTTGTTTATTACAGTATGGCCCCAGTACAATTAGTGTTTATCGGCATGCCAGAAGAAGAGAGAGAATATAACCATATAGCCATGAGGTAACAATTCACTTATTTATACTGTGTAGTAGTGATTCCAATATAGTAAAATGGCACAAGGGATGACATGTGACTTTTTACAAGTCTGCCAGTCTTTTCAATGTAGGTTCTTCTGCAAAACCGAGAAGGACAGGCCATTTAGGAGTTGTCTGCCATTTTAAACTATAACTGGGGCTGAGGAATATCAGTAGCAACCACAGCTTCTAGAGGGAACTCTAGGACGAAGGGCCCAGGACTTTTGACCCCTGAAGTAGTATTGGAAATTGATGAGGAGATGCCCCTAAGCTGCGGTTTGATGCTACATCACATGAACGCTCTTTGAAGTGGTACAAAGATACCAGTGGAACATTTCAGAATTCTCTGAGTTGAGATGTAACATTGACCTTTCACCTTTTTCTGTAACATAAAATGAAGAAATAATACCCAACCAATCAGAAATGGTATTGAAGTGGTTGCATTGTAGTTTGAGTGATGCAATACACATTTAATGAGTTTAGTTCCCTTTTTAATTTTGAAAAAAGATATGGCAGTTAGTCCTTAACAATTTATTTGGGGGATTGAGAAGCAAATCAACAGTTTTTCACAAAATGCCAAATGCAAATTCTTGTAAATACAAAGACAAGGGAAAGAAAGAAATGACAAGAAAGAAATCCAGAAATTCCCCTTGTGTGTGAATGTAGAATTAAGCCTCCACCTACTCGTTATCTTAGCAGAGTCAAATGGTAAATTGAGACAAGATAAGAGGTAGAAAGATCAGAGTAATGTAAGGGAGGCAAAGGTGCGTTGCATCATAAATGTTCATCCCTCTCTTTTTATTTGCCGTCTTTTAATAAAAGACGTCTTTTGGTGTGACTTTGGCTTCCTGTGCTTTTTTTTTGGGTTGGGGATGGTTCAAGAAAACATCCCAGAGTCTACCCCACTTATAGTGTATGAAGAACATGAACAGAGTTGGAACAGATTTCAGGATGCACTCTGACACTTTTAGCATTCAAATACTTCAGAATTTAGTTGGTCTATCATGCACTGTTTGATGATCTGGCATTTATTTTCAAAAATTAAAATTATGTTTTGTGAGTTTCAGAGGTCAAGTAATCTGGTAGTCACTTTGTTTTTTGAAATCTGGAAGATTTTTAATGATGTTTAAATGTAAATAGGACCTCTAGTTCTAAACACTTTCTGGGCAATGTCTCCTGGAAGTCATGCAGAATGACATTGTGAATGTGACAATATATAAGTGTTACGTTTCAACCAGGGATTGCTGCCTTGCATACTGTATGTTTAGTTTTCTTTTTTGTGTGTTCTTTGTTCTTTTATCATTATTTCTCATATTCCTCATTATTGTTATTATGTATTTTAGTTAATATTGTTCTGACTATTTACTATTTAGTTTCTATGTACTGTGCCTCTCTGTTATCTTGTGCTCCTTGTGCTTTATGGCTGGAACCCCAAGAGGTGCGTGCACCCTGCTGTTGCTGCTGAAGGACCACCCTCCACCTATGTATTCGAGGCTGGGAAAACAGGTCCTTAAGTGGCTTGCTGACTGTTATTGGAGTGTGTCAGCACTGCTGTTCTTTGTTAATTCTTTTTTCCGGATTTCTAACTTCTGTTTTTGAAATTATTATTATCTGTTTTTTGGATTGGACTTACTTGCTTTGGATTGCCTTTTTTGGGCAAATCATTTTTGCCCTCATTTTGCCTTTTTGCATTTGTATTTTTTTTTTTGTGACTTTCAAATAAATATTTTTATCTTTAAAAGTTCTGTTTTTGTCTTGTTCTTCCAAGCCAGAACTTCTTTATGGTTATTTTCTCTTGAAGTGCAATTTTGATAGTTCTGTGTATTTTGGGACACTTTAAGCCATTTTAATCCTAAAAAGTATATTCGTCATTTTCTGGGCCTTATTAGGCCAAAGCTTGTCCGTGGAGTTGGGAGATCAGGCTATCATGGGATGAGTCTCTTCGGGAAGGTTCTTGTCTGCCTTTATGGCTTAATTTGGGCTTTCCTAACCCTTTTCGCTATGTTCATCACTCAATCATAACAATAAATCAGCAGCAGCAGTGTTCCTCAGCCAGGTTTGTAAATACAGCTTAATACTGTGGGTGCCCAGAAGCAAGAACAGGCCACCTGGCCAGAATAATGAAAGGTTTCATACCCAGCCAGGAGGCCCGATAGAACAGGTCATTCCCTGACACAGCAGGTGGCGATGTTCCTCAGGGCTAAACCCAATAAGGATATCCGCAAGGTTGCATAGGAGATGGAGTCAGAGCTGGGAAGAAGGAAGAGTAGAGTAATGAAGAGACAACTTGTTTATTGTAATGCAAGGTATTTGTGTAATAAAAACACCCTTTGATTTGAAACCAGGAATGTTTTGTGTGCTTGTGTTTGGGGTTTGGGGTTCAGTGATGCCCCCTAGCTTTCACAAAAGCTACAGTTTTTGTTTGAGCATTTAAAATAATATTAAAAAAAATAATAATAATCATTTTCAGCCACTAAACTAAGCTCTAATGTTTTGACCTTGGCTTTATTCACTATTGTTGGTCTCTGATATTCTCATTGTTGCTCTCAGACATGGATGAGGTCTCCAAATAGACCATACAAGCAGCTCAGGACTTTCACTGGAAGAGGTTCATCAAGTCCATTTGACTTTCAACTACCACCAGAGAAGTCTTCAGTTTGCCCGCAAAAATTAGAAACTCGATTAAAGTAAAAAAATAACTCAAATATTCCAAAAAGCCTCACAAGAGGTCATTCAAAATGACTACTCTTTTGTGCAATCAGTACTGTATACTGTACTTAAGTAGTGTACTTTAAGCTTAAAAATAAAATTTTAGCAATAAGGGTAAAATAACATTTTCTTCAGAATACTTACACTTTGCACCCCTGCACGTATCCAAACTGGGTTGCAAGCAGATGACCTTTGCTACCTTGCCTGCTGGTGGTGGTCGGAAGGATTGGTGGCGCCAGTGTTCGGCAGCCTCACTTCTGTCAGTGTGCCCCAGGGCAGCTGTGGCTACATAGTAGCTTATCATCACCAGCGTATGAATGTGTGTGTGAATGGGTGAATGACTGTTGTGTTGTAAAGCCTAGGGGTTCTTGAACTCTAGTTAGGCGCTATATCAAATACAGGCCATTTACCATTTTACCATTTTACCTGCCGTATGGGGCAGTATCCTCATACTTCTGCTGGTCCATCCATCACTTTACTTTGGCTGGGCACAAAGTCATTTCTTTGTCCAGCCAGCCAACCCATCTGTCCTTCTGCTCTGGCCTCCCATTCGGGTAAGGAACTGCCCACCTTCCTTGCTGGGATGTTTGCTTACCCTCTACACCTAAAAGAGTTAAACATAGTCTCCCTGAGCAATCAGACTTCTTTTTTTCTTTAAATATGTTGTTGTTAGTCGATGTAATTTAGAAACACAATATAAATTTTTCTTTGTACACTCTTAAAAATAAAGGTGCCAGAGTGGTTCTTCAGAATGATACCATAGGGGTACGATTTTTGATTAGAAAAAGACTCATCCACATGAAGGTTCCAGAAAGAACCCTTTGTTTATTTAGGTCTGTAAGAGGCTCTATACAGTAAACAGCCATGAACAGATTTGTGAAATACCAATCGGTCATGATTTTAAAAGGACTCTAAATCTAAATATTCTTAACCTGTTAGTTCCCCTTGATAGCCTAACATACATTAACAATTTCAATTTTCTTCTACATATTAGGAAGTTTTTCAAAGAGCCAATGTAATATGCAAAGAACGCTTCTCAGAATAATGAAATGGTGCTTTTGTCAAGCAATAGTTCTACAGGGAATCGCACAACCCAGTAAAGAACCATACAATGCCATTAAAAGACATAATGTTAAAGAGGGTATATTGCTGACAACTTGCTATATTTATCAAGTAAGCTGGATGACATTTCATCTGTTTTATTAATAACCTGCTTTCATTTGCAGCATTGGCTGCACAGTGCTTAGTGTTGCTGCTTTACACATCTAGTATTCTTGGTTTGAATCCATATCTGGATGTCCACAATACTGAATTGTATTAATGAGGTTTGAGAATGACTGACTAACTGACCACTTCAGGGAGGTGAAATAATTGCAAGTGACAAATACTTGCTTTTTAACTCAGAAGAAAAGACATTGTTTCAATAAGTTTGGAGTTCTGCAAAAATAAGTCAGCACTGATGTCTGTGAATTCAGCAGATTTGAAGTTTAGTTTGACTGACTCCACACGATAGATATTATCTGGAGCAAAGATTTTTCCTTTAAGATGCTACACTTCCTCATCTGACTCAGCCCTGCTTTCTCCAGCTCACTGATATTTAATTTGGCCCATTGTGGGTGTGAGAGTTTGTGCTTGTCCAGGGGTGGTCCCTGCCTAAGATCTCACCCCATGAAATGAATTAAGTCAACTTGAAAATGAATGAATGAATCAACCGATTGTTCAGGTATTATCTTATGCAAGAAAGTTTATTATGATCTACTGAGGAATACATATTATTGTCATATTATTAATAAGCCTAGTGGAAATACATTATTATAAAGACAAATACGAAAAGTGAAATACAATATAAACAAAATATTGTGTTACAAAAAAAAAGGGAAACATTGTGCAATACATAATATACAAAAAATACAAATACATTCAGGGTGATTTAAGTCCAAATTCCATCTGCAAAAAAATAAATTCTATTTCTTATGTAAAGCAAACTAAAATATTATATATAACTTTATATAACTAATCACTGCTTGTTTTTTCATTTTCAAATAAAAGAATTTCACAGACATGGCCCATGTTTATTCCATTTTCACTCTGCACTCCTTTCGATGTGTTATGGAACATTTTGTCTTGCATGTCACTGCCTGCATGCAATTTATTTCCCTTCCTCCACATATTACTTCATACATACTACTAGCTTGTTTTGCATTTGAATGGAAGGCAGGTTCAGGCCTTAGCGACAACAAAAAAAAGAGTCTTACAATTTCATGCTGAAGACAACAATAGCTTTTGCACGATAAAGAAGAATTCCTTGGGCCCATCCTACACTCTCATTAAAGTTGGCAGGAATCATTTTCTTGCCCTCTGCTCCAGTAGGGCTGAATATGTTTGGAGACACAAGGGAGAAGGAGAGATTTTCTACCAGGAGATCTGAAACCATGTAGAAATGTTTTACTTGTTTAGTAAGCAAAAGAGAAAATGGCATTGAAGACACGGCATTAGTAGAATGTGCTGTATTTTCACTGGCATGCCCAGAAATGAGTTGGTTCCTGCTGTGCGCCTGGGGCTGTTAGGATAGGATCCAGTTCCACAGGAACCTGAACTCAACTGAATGAAATTGGAATATACCTTTATATATACAGTATGTGTGTTTGGTTTGTACCCAACACCATATTTTAAAGGCCGCTTGAGTTTGCTTCATCCTGCTTGGCCCTGAATTTTATTCCTAAAATCATTAAATCCACAGAGTTCTCTAAAACCTAAAATATGTACTGTACATCTGAGTAATATGGTGTCCCATTTGTTAGTTCACTCCAATAGTCTGAATATTGCCTGAATGGAGTTTGCATGCTTAATCACACATCTTAAAGAAAGCTGGCAAACTGGCCCATCATTACTGTGCTAAGAAAACTGAGACTTCAGATTCTATCTGTCTTGTAATGGAAAGAGCAGAATTAGGCAGTACTGTAGTTGGATGGTGTACCTTTACCTGTAACAATCTGACAGCCATTAATGTCCATCCATTCATTTCATAAACAAGCACAGAATAGCAGTGAGCACTTGATGAGACTTGATGAGCCAAATTTTACCTGTGAAGGTAGTGCTGGAATGGAATGACAAGGAGAGGCGTCTTTGAAAGTTGTAACTAGAAAACTGAGAGAAAGCGTTTAAACCAAATTGAGCCCAAGGATCATAATCAAAAACAAAAGCAATAAGTCAGGAGCCACTAAAAAGGAAAAAAAAGGAAATTAAGAAAGCAAACACAAAGATTTTTTTATTCAGAATCCATTAAATTTAGTTAATTGCAATCTTCATGCTGTCGCGCCAATGACGTAATTCTCATAACCTCTGGGTCAGCTCTCTGTGGCAACTACGGACTCAAAACAACGCCAGTGACAACAAATGCCGATGTCTAAATATAAACAAAAATAAGGACAAACCTTTTAAAAATAAATAATACACATATAAAAACAAAATACTGTATAAACATAAGGAGAAAAAAGATGAACCAGGGAAGGAATCGTAACAATTGCAAAACAACATGAGTGAGGACAAAATATTCTGGACATTTCAGAGGTGGAAACCAAACTTTTGGTAGCAGCAGAGTAGGTGATGTTAATAAATCAGCAAAAGACCTGAAATGATCACTTACATGTTTTCTTTGGCTTGAGGACCACTAAGTTAAGCAACTTTAAAGTAAAGCACTAAAATAGTATGGTGGTTTGAAGCACCAGTTAGGGGTTTACAGTCTAGCTCCATACCCACTAGGCCATACTGACTACCTCCAAAAGATCTCCAGTAATTAGTCTCATGAGTATTAGATAAATTAACTGTGAATTAAAGGGCTGCACACTGTTATATTTAGAATGGTGTGAACACTGGAATTAACAAATAACTCACATGACAGCTATTTTCTCTATTTAGGGTATGAAATGTGTGATCTATGCAGTTACTGTATGTGTGGCTGCTTGCTTTATTAATCCATCCTTTAATAGAATCCCAATAAAACATTCTATTGAGCTTCTCTAAACATCAAACAGGGACCAGCACCTAAAGTAAGTCTATAGTAAGGTGTGCACACTTTTAGAAACTCACACTCACTAGATTGGCCTTGTATACCTTGTTTGGTGTTGCTGAGTGTTCCCAACTAATGTCATCTGATCGCCTTTGGAATATTTTTGCAATCTTAAATTAATTTTGGAGAATGTTCAAGATCCACTGCGACAAAGAACAGGCCTAGATCCCTGCAGTTGTGAATCAGCAGAGGTAAAATCACATCTCCACTGCTTACACCAGTTCATGTCCATTAATTTTATGTCCATCAGTTTTCTGAACCTGCTTGCTATATTGGAGTGTTGGGGAGATTGTACCTGTCCCTTGAAAGAATGTCAACCCATCACAGAACAAGCTCAGGCAAACCCCCACATCCTTTCAAACAGGACCAGCTTAGGGTCACAAATCAATCTAACCTGCACTTCCTGGGGGAGCAAAACAGGACGTCTGCTGAAAGAGCAAGGAGATATGGGGACACATTAAGACTCCAAACACTAATTGGCAGTGTATTCACACACACAGTACGTAATAGAGCATTATTGCCCCGTCTAATGAAGATGACTAAGCTAATGAAGTATCTAACTAATTGCTTTGAGAATTTTAAAATCTTTAAAGTATACATGGCACACGGAAATTCTTATTTGCATTACCAGTGACATTAACACAATATCAAAAGAAGACAAAAAAGACAATAAACACAACATACAAAATGCATTTATAGTAATCAATTAGGCATTTTGCAATATGCGTAGCTAATCATTAAGATATTTTGGAGGTACTACCTATATACTTTGAGATCTGTATCAGTAAATAAACTAATAACCAATGTTGAATTAGCAGGTGCAGGCATCCATACTTTTAAAATGCTGCTTATTATCCTGGTGAGGGCTACAATATCAAAAAGATGAGTGAAGCAGCACAGGAATTCTCTTCAGATCATCTTGTCTATTTTTCCCTTTTTTAATTTTATTTATTTTATAACTCATTACAAAGAATGAGAATCAATTAAAGATAAAATATATAATATGTCCTGCACATGTATGTTTCATGTCAATCACAACACTCCTGACCTCCCCAGTTAGGACAGCATTGTAATCAGAAAATTCAATACTAATCAGATATTGAGACATTAGAGAAGTTAACAACATGCTGCAGTTCAGGAGTATGAAGCATGCTGAGAGATTCGCCATCAAAGACAGCAAGTATAAAACCGGACTGGAGGTGAGAAAGGCACCTCAAAAATAACAAGAGTCCGAGAAACAGGCCTTACAGGAACATGTTAAAGAGACAGAACACTGCTTAAGAGTCGTTCACAGATGCAAATACAGAGCAAAGGTGCTGAAGGCGCACATAGGTCAAGATATAGCAAATATTTTTTAATTGTTCTATTACTATTCTTTGACAAGTACTGTGGCTAGTAGCTTAAATACACCACTCCTAATTCCTCAAGGGTTTTGAATAAAATGATAGATAATTTAAGTAAAATAAGATATCCTTTACCTACTAAGTTAGAAAGGGTAGATTATGATTCTTCTAATTAAAGAAGCTACTGTGATGAGCAAGCAATTGATATTTCATGAGTGATTCTAAACCCATCAGGCATTTCTCCAAACAATGCTGTTAGATGTAATCCAAAGCTGCCTGACAAATAGGCAAAGTTTTATATGAGTTTAGGATGTTCCCAAAGCATATGACCTACACAGTTGCTTCATGACATTATTCATAATTTGTATTTCGTCCCAGGTGCACTTTTGATACTCCTAATGAAGACAAATGTGCAATTTTTAACTGAAGTATGTAAAGCCATGCTTTCCACAAGTTGATGAAGAGTATATCTTGCTGCTAGCTGGTTTCTATTCATACTCTAAGGTTCTAACTTTAAGGTCAGATTTCCAACATTGCCTTAGGTCATCTTGGGTTACACTCTTAGAGTTGTGGAACTGGTGCCTATATAATGGTAAGTAATAAATAATGGAGTTTCAGCCATTGCTTTTAATGGAAAGTTTTCACAAAGCGTCTATGTGTTAGTGCAAGAGTTGTACATGTTTAAAGATAAAGATATCAAATCTATCTATTGATAAAACTGAGGTCCTGAAATCAAAAGACTTCGGCTATTTAAATGCTGTGGAGGTTAAAGATGACAGGAATGAACATTGTGCACAGCAGCAATTGACAGTAACACATTGGCCCTTAATATAAGCTGTTCAAAAAATTAAAGGAACACTTTGAAAACACATGAGATCTCAATGGAAAAAAATATCATGCTGAATATCTATAATGATTATGGGTTGGGTAATGTGTTAGGAACGAAAGGATGCCACATCATTTGATGGAAATGAAAATTATCAACCTATAGAGGGCTGAATTTAAAGACACCCCGAAAATCAAAATGAAAAAATGATGCGGCAGGCTAGTCCATTTTGCTGAAATTTCATTGCAGCAACTCCAAATCGTACTCAGTAGTTTGTATGGCCCCCACCTGCTTGCATGCATGCCTGACAACATTGGGGCATACTTCTAATTAGATGACAGATGGTGCCCTGGGGGATCTCCTCCCAGATATGGATCAGGACATCACTGAGCTCCTGGACAGTCTGAGGTGCACCCTGGTGGCGTCGGATGGACTGAAACATACTGTCCTGGAGGTGTTCTATTGGATTGAGGTCAGGCAAGCGTGGGGGCCAGTCAATGGTATCAATTCCTTCATCCTCCTGGAACTGCCTGCATACTCTCGCCACATGAGGCCAGGCATTGTCGTGCACCAGGAGGAATCCAAGACCAACTGCACCAGCATAGGGTCTGACAATGGGTCCAAGAATTTCATTCTGATACCTAATGGCTGTCAACGTATCATTGTCTAGCCTGTAGAGGTCTGTGCGTCCCTCCATGGATATGCCTCCCCAGACCATCACTGACCCACCACCAAACCGGTCATGCTGATCGATGTTACAGACAGCATAACATTCTCCATGGCTTCTCCAGACGCTTTCACATCTGTCACATGTGCTCAGGGTAAACCTGATCTCATCTGTAAAAAGCACAGGGTGCCACTGGTGGACCTGCCAATTCTGGTACTCTAAGGCAAATGCGAATCAAGCGCCACGGTGCCAGGCAGTGAGCACAGGGCCCACTAGAGGACGTCAGGCCCTCAGGCTACCCTCAAAAAGTCTGTTTCTGATTGTTTGGTCAGAGACATTCACACCAGTGGCCTGTCTGCTGGAGGTCATTTGTAGGGCTCTGGCAGTGCTCATCCTGTTCCTCCTTGCCCAAATGAGTAGATACCGGTTGGTCCTGCTGATGGGGTAATGACCTTCTACAGCCCTGTCCAGCTCTCCTAGAGTAACTAACTACTGGGAGACACAGCAAACCTTCTGGCAATGGCGCGTATTGATGTGCCATCCTGGAGAAGTTGGACTACCTGTGCCAGCTCTGTAGGGTCCAGGTATGGCCTCATGTTACTAGTAGTGACTCTGACCATAGCCAAATGCAAAACTAGTGAATAAACTGTCATAAAAGATGAGGAGGGAAAAATGTTGGTGGCCTCCACCTGTTAAACCAGTCCTGTTTTGGGGGTCGTCTCATTGTTGCCCCTCTAGTGCACCTGTTGTTAATTTCATTAACACCAAAGCAGCTGAAACTGATTAACAACCCCCTCTGCTACTTAACTGACCAGATCAACACCCCAGAAGTTTCATTGACTTGGTTCTATACTCTGATTAAAAAGTGTTCCTTTAATTTTTTGAGCAGTATATTGATACTATACTACGAACTAGCAAATTCCTGCTTAATTGGGGATAATTAACAAAGATAGATAGATAGATAGATAGATAGATAGATAGATAGATAGATAGATAGATAGATAGATAGATAGATAGATAGATTTTTATTGTTCCCAAAGGAAAATTTGGCTAATAGATTGAGAAATAAATATATGCACACACACACCAGAATGATTAAAAAAGAAGAAAAATTTACTGTAAAAAGAAAGAAAACAAAACTTCTCACTTGGAGGTCACAATCACAGTGAGGCCTTAGGCAGACATATTGCTGTTGGTATAGTTGGTATAAAGGAGCCCCAGTGGCGTTTCTCAGCAAGATTCTGCTGAATAATTCAATTGCTAAAAGTTCTTGGGGTTAATGTGTCATAGTGAGGATGTGTAACATTGTAATGTTAATAATGTCTTTGTTTTTTTTAATTCTCTCATTCGATATGACACCCCCACCCAGGGGGTCCAGAGTGCATCCTGTAAATGAGCTGGCCCTTTTAATTAGCTTGTTGATTTGGTGGGCCTCTCTTGAAGTAATGTTAACAGCCTAACACACCACAGCAAAAATAATTGCATTGGCCATCACAGAGTTGGAGAGGATGAAGGATGTCACTTCCCACATTAAAGAAAGTAGAAAAAAGTATATCCATAAATATTTATGATAATGTTAGGAATAAATAAAATGCTTTGCTTTTCAGGTGCTTCACAAAGCAAATGAGAAGATGGTCCTCTATCATTTGTTATACAGAATACCTTCTCATTCGAGTTCTAAAACTTGATTTGTACTTTATTAACAATTTTTACATGAGCACACAGCATTACTCAAAGAAACTTAAAACAAAATTCAATACAAGATGTTGTCGCATGCGGCTGGGGGTGGAGCCCAGCCGGGACGTCCAGGAGGACCGGAGGAGGTCTTGTACCTCCTCCAGACCGCAAGAGGGCGACCCGGTGCCTAAACAACCCTGGACCTCAGCACTTCCACCACACCAGGAAGTGCTGGGGGGAAGAGGAGCAGGGACACCCGAAGGGCTTCCGGGTGCGCAGCGGCACTTCCGCCACACGGGGGTGTGTCCGCAGGAGATTGCCGGGAAGCAGCTGGAGCCCATCTGAGTTCCTATATAAGGGGCCGCCCCCCTTCATTCAGGGGCGGAAGTCGGGTGGAAGAAGGACGGAGCTGGAGTGGTGACTGGAGGCGGCTAGAAAGGCATTTTGTGACTGTGAGGCCTGGACCTTGGGGAATCGGTGCTGGAGGCACTGGGGTGTGCACTGATTAAAACCTGTAAATAGTGTATATAATAAAGGAGTGTGTTGGGTGCAGAAACGATGTCCGCCTGTCTGTGTCCGGGTCCCATTCCACAATATAAAATATATCAAGTACACTTTCTTATCATGCCAATCAAACCTTCTGACCCAGGAGACCTTTGGTCCTGTCTCTAACCAGAACCCCAGATCATTAAGTTAAAGGAGACATTAGTTCATTTTTAAAGTGGAGGCCCACTTCTACTTAAAGCCCCCATTATTACAAATATTCATGGCATGTTCTCACTAAAGTGTGGTGCCACATTGTAATCAGTATACTCCTTGGGCTGCAGTTTCTCCTTAGCATTAGGCATTATTCAAGGCTAGCACTGGCTATTTTTTGTCTTATTAGAATAAAGCAGAGATTCAAAGGCTCAGCTTTCTCTATAATCTAGCCTCAGTTTCTGTGATTAAACACTGCCCCCATCCGCATCTCTCACTGGTATATGATGTGTCCCAGTATAAGCCTCAAAGCCTGCTCTGCTTTCCATTCTTCGGGCTCAGTTTCCAGACACTACACTATGTGCCAGACATCAATCAATCACTGCTTCCTCATAATGTTTTGCATTTGATATTGGAAAGGCTGACATTAACCCTAATGGTCAGAAGCTGCAAGTACATATTTGGTAAAAATATTTACATCTTTTTAAGGATTTGGTTTTCATAGAGGAATACAATTCTATAAAGCAATAATCTATATACAAGTGTTCTCCGATGGAGGCATTTGCCCACTGAGCCTTGAAAAATCTACACAAAAGACACCTAATATAAATGATTTGGTACTACTTGCATCTACAATTCCTGTATCAGAGTAAAGAAGAACTCTAATGAAGCAAACCATCAATCCTCTTTAATAAAACCCATGTGTGTGTCCAGGTGTCCGTGTGTGTGTGTGTGTATTTTCTGGTGAAGTGCGCATGTGCGGGCCGCACAGCGCATTGCACCGTGCCCCGCCCATGTGCATGGCTCCGTGGACGCACACACACTGGAAGCCGGGCACACAGTGAATGGCCTAGCGGCTGCTGCGCAACATAAGCAAATAAAGCGCACACACTGGAAGCTGGGCACACAGTGAATGGCCTTGCCACGGCCGCGCATAATAAGAAATAAAGGACACCATTGCTGGGGAGAGTGCTGATTGGGTAGTCACGGCCGCGCATATAAAATCCGTTGCTGGGGAGACGCCACACATACAATAATCAGCTGCACGCCAGCACAGATTAAAATACTTGCAGGGGAACTAAACAGTACTTGCTGGGGAGACGCCACGGGCACGATTATCAACTACACGCCACACATTACATCAGTTGCTGGGGACACTCTGCTGATTGCCCAATGTTGTGACAGAAAATTAAAGTCATATTACGAACATCAAAGCCAGTATTACTGTCAGAGAAAATTACAGGAATTTTACGGAAATACAAACCAGTATTACTGCGAGAGAAAATTAATGACACACAATAAAATGATACATATTACAGCCACGTACAAGCCAGTATTACTGTAAGAGAAAATATCACAGACGTTTCTGCTAATAACATGCCACCCAAAAAAAAAGGACATGTCAAGTAGGACAAAAGACACAGACAATCAAATCCTATATAAGCAACATCTCCTGGAAGAACGGTCAGCTCAACAAGTAAACATCAACAAAAGAAAGGCTGAAAGATAAAGAAAAATACGAGCAAATAGATCGATTGAAGAAAAAGAAAATGAGCGTCAGAAAAATGCTAAAAGAGAAAGACTCAGAAGAGCAAACCTAAGAAAAAGTTGGCATTTACTTGCCAGAACCAGTATTCAGCCACGGTCAGTTATATATTGCATTATCAAGAGTTAGAAGTTTTCCAGATGTTGTTGTCAAGGTTGTAGATGGTCCTGAACAAGGCAAACTGTTGCCTTTCTCAGGCAGAATATTTACAAGAAATGTTGTCTGTAATGAAATTGTATAGAAAAATTTCATGAGGTAAAAAAATAGAAAATTTTACCTAAATATCTTCTTCAGATATTGTGTCTTACAGATTGTTACAAAGTTTTACACTAAGGCAATATTAATTATACTTACTGTATTGTCATATACGTTTCTTTTTTATTTTTATTATTATTTTACTTTAGGCTTCTTGCAAAAATATTTTTGACAAAAAAAAAACAAGACAAGAAACAGAATGAGGTCAAGGTCCCATGCCATTTAATATAGTCTGTTCCTACTAATGTTCATGCACTACTGTTCTAGCGCCCGTTATTGTAACGGGCTTAATGTCTGCTTTTGTTAGAAGTGTGAATCTTCCTCCTAGGGACTGCTAGAGTACCATGCAGCCATACAGGTGACAGGAAACACCCGGAAAGAAAGATGGTCCTTTTATACATGGACTTTTTTTTTCTGTGCTGAATATTAATATTTTTGCTGATACCTTTGCTTAATTTCTTTAACAATGTGCATTGATTCAAAATAAAAGTGAAAGGTAACCTTGAGTGCAAGATAAGTGGCATAGTGTTATCATGAGTGGACAGAGCTGGATACATGAAATACATTACAATAAGGAAATGTCTACAACAGGTTATTATATGACACGGAGGAACAGCCTTTTAGCCTAACTAAACCTTTTATAAACCTTTAAAAAGAAGCTTTCTGGAAAGCCACAAGAAGCAAGCAAACAGCACACAATTTGCAAGGAAATATTAGTTTTGTTTTAGATGGAATATATAATGTATGTATGTTTAGACTTTTCATTCGATAATTTCTTCATGAGGTACCTTGTTTTTCTCCACCCACATCCCATAGCCATGCAAATTACGACTCTAAATTGGACTTCATGATGACTAATGACTGCAGTGAACTAATGCTGAAACAAGTTTGAGCTCCTGTGACTGTGAACTGGATTAAGTGGACTTGACAATGGA
The DNA here is from genome assembly GCF_016835505.1 of Polypterus senegalus. Lineage (NCBI taxonomy): Eukaryota > Metazoa > Chordata > Cladistia > Polypteriformes > Polypteridae > Polypterus > Polypterus senegalus. Next base: position 15,914,224 of record NC_053167.1, read on the forward strand.
TGGAATGTTTCTTCTTTAAGACGCTAATGATTAATCTACTAACTTATATGATTTTAAATATTTCAGATTTGATTATTTATTGGGAATAAACAATATTCAGAACCTATTTTATATATACAGTATTAGAGTTCTGTAGACACCCATTGTCTATCTGGACATACATGAGCATTATATATACTTACACCTGATGCTGCATGTACAAACTTAGAAGGCCGATCTAATGGCAACAAAACAAATTACAGTAACATGGATGGCTCAGGAAAGTGTTATGAAAGTGGAGTATTCGATTCAGTTTTTTACTGAATGGCGCTCTTCAGTTCAGTCAAGGTGCAGAGTGCTCTGACAAGTTTGTGGGCAAATTTGCTGGTACCCTTACAGCTCATTGAAAAAGTGATGTATACCTCCTAAAATGTTATTAAACGAAAAGCCGATGTATGCCTGCATCCCTTTGAAATTTAATCAAGTAAAGCAAAGCAAGCGTGAAAAGAGATCAAATATTGTTAATTTTACAAAGATATTCTAAAATAGTCTGGACACATTTCTTGGTTCTTGATCATAAATGATTCAATTAGAGTGGTTTTTCAAACTAGCTGTTTACTTTAAGTAGCACCACACATGTCTCCAGTCATGCAATCAGTCATTTAGCTGATTTAAATGGAGAAAAGTTGCCAAACTGCTATTTGGTATTTTCCGTGTGTCCCACACTAAACAAGAAAATGAGATATCTGAGGAGATCAGAAAGAAAATTATAGACAAGCGTATTAAAGGCAAAGGCTAGACCATCTCCAAACAACGTGATGTTCATGTCACAACAGTTGCAAAAATTATTAAGAAGTAAAATGCACATTAGCAAGACACAATGGTCCTGGGAGAATGTCCTTTGGATAGATGAGACAAAACAGAAGCTTTGTGGTAAGTCAAATCAGCTCTATGTACACCAACAACACAAAAACAAAGCTAACAAAGAAAAGAACATGATACCTACTGTGAAACATGGAGAATCACTCTCAGGGCCCATCTGAGGCAGATGTTACCACTGCGGGTCGAGAAGGGGCGCTCACGCTAACCTTCTCCTTGTCTTTTCCATCCATAGCATCGAGAAGATGGACAGTGATTAGCAATTGACTCTGTCCTGTCTGGTCTTCCGCCTTTAAAACCTACCAATATGGGAAAAAGTTGGAGAGTATTGAATCGAATAAACCAAAAACCTAACAACATACTGCAAAGAGTCGGCTTATTTGCCTTACTTTTTTGTTATTTGTTGCAGTGGTGTGCATAGCTGACCTTTTTAAGTTTCCTTTTAACTTTAGTAAACAGGGACGACTGGGTTGGCACCCAAACATATTCCTGTGGGAACCTGCAGTGCCTTATTCGTCCACAATATATATACATACTAAGCAAATTTTATTTTAATGCTTTTTGAAAATGCAATAGCAGGAAATAACTAAGCAGTATTGTGTAATGACTTTGCATTCTACAGTACGCACAATATCAGTAACAGACAATGACTATAACATGTTGGGAGGTTTCACAATGACTACCACAGTGTTTCTTAAAAAAAATCAAGCTCATATGAAAATGAATGCATGCATACATAAATAAATGGAAATTATCAGTCGCATGAAAAATACGTTGCAGTTTTTTACAATTTGTTTTCAGACTTCTCTCAATGCCATATCCTTTTTTCAAAACACTTATAGCTTTTTTTCAATTGCTAAGACAGATTCTGCAATACTGAAGTCACTTTCTCAAAACTCTTCATACAGTCACTACAACGTCAGCCTATGTGGGCCAAACTGTTGAGCATTTCTCTTACACTTCAAAATTCATGGATTCTTGTCTCACTCAAAATCCATCAACATCACAGCATTACATTTTCAGAGCCCATTTTGCACATGCCTACATACTGTCACCAAAACTGCTAATAAGACATTCGAAACTGAAATACGACAATTTGCTAAATTATTATCAAGACCAAGCACAAATGCATTATTACAGGTATTTGATGTGGCGTGGGATAACATGGCATTCCACCCCTCCACTGCAGTCGCAGAATGATTTGCAGCACACCCAAGGATGTCCTCATTGTTACTGCCACCATACTCCCCCTTCCTGAACCCCATTGAGAAATTCTTTTCTGCATAGAGGTGGAAGGTTTATGGCCGCTGGCCACATTATCAGATGTCATTACTGGATGCAATGAATGCTGGATGCCAAGGTATTTCACCAGAGCAATGCCAAGGATGGATCAGGCATGCCAAGAGATACTACCCTAGATGTATTACCAGAGAGGATATCAGATGAGATGTTGATGAGAACTTGTGGCCCACTTGTGGTATTGTTATAGTTGTGGACTAACTGCAAGTGTGTGTGTGTGTTTATGTATATATAGTATGTAAATACTATAGCTTCTATGGTATTTTCTGTAACGCTACATTTTGTGTTGGGTATATACTGTTTTACTGTATGATTATGAATGAATATTCTGTACTTACAGTAGACCACAGACAGGAATACTGTAAAGTCCTTTGACATATACTACTGTCTGGTTTGTTAATTTCTGGACATTTTATAGAGTAAAAACTTGGTCTGTTTTGTAATACAATGTTTGCGACAAATAATGTCAGTTACTTTACAGACAATACTGCAATGACCATCCATATTACATTTTAGGTAATGCTGTCCATTGTTAGTGTTATGTAGGCCTTTTGTTTAGTGTAAGATGTAATGATCTTCCAGAAAGACATAACGTGCTACTGTTTTGGCGCTGAAGTGCAGTTTGGAGGAGGACTTAACTGTTTGGTCAGGCTCTGTGTTGGTATTACAGACTGTATGAAGAGTTTTGAGAAAGAAATTTCAGTATTGCAGAATCTGTCTTAGCAACTGAAAAAAACTGTAACACACGAACCGTATCAGCAGACTATGTGAACTAAACTGTGTATAGTGTGCGTTTGCAATGCTTTGATATAATATGCATTCAATCACCACTTCTCCCAGAATTCATGAATACCTCTTTCAGCCAATGTTCAACCCCAACAAAATTCTGTACAACTACAGCAATTTTTTCAGCCATTTAGATACTCTGTTTCAAACCGTTCACTTTCAGTTCAAAATCAACAAAATGTAGATCAATGGATGAAAATATGCTGCATTTCGACAAAAGTGAAACACTACATGCACATGAAATAGACAGATCATTTTTGATATTAGCAAAGGTTTATTCAATTTTTAGTTTGCAGTGTTATTTGTTGCCATCTATACAAAATGGTCATATTTGCATTGAAATGTTTATGATGTAGTCATGGCTAGAGGCCTTTTTACATTATTACTGCTGCATATGTGAGTCATAGGCTATCTGTTCATGCAAAGTAGTTGTTTCAATTACTGAAACACCTGGTTGTCATTTCAACTAAAGACCTACCCAGGTTCGTTTGTGCCTTGTTACCATGTATACAAAGTGGCCATGTTTGAACTGGAATTTGCTTCCTTTAGACAAAGGTAGAGAAAAGGATGCAGCCAGAGGCAGAAGAAGAAATAAGTGCAAAAGTGCAGGAACAGTTGTGTCTGATGAAATCAGAGCTACAATAATTGAGGGCTGACGGTACAACTGAACTTACTTAAATCCTTAATAGCATTAATGATGACGATTTTCAGGCAGTATTTATAGCATTCTCACTGAAGGCATCTCATTGATGTTTGTTTTATAGCAGTATTGTTATTTGAGAAGTCTCCAGAAAAAAACTGACCTATCAGTGCATATTTCTCTTTGTCTCACTACTGTAGGACTTAGTTGTTACCTCCAATGCAGGAAGGGGAAGAATATTTACACCTGAACAGGAGGATGCAATGCTGGAGATGGTCATTTACAACAGCATCACACGCAACAAATTTTCAAACCTTCACAATGTTAGCACTACAACCATTTCAAGAGTGCTACAGAAACATCAGATCAAGATGAAGCAGTTGTACACTGTCCACTTTAAGAGGAATTCTGCATGTGTCAAATATATACCAATATGTCCAGGTTAGATATCTATGGTGATTTTGAACAACACACCACACGTAGGAATTTTCTTTGAGATTTTGCACAACACAATTAGTTATACAATTTATGACTAATGGTACCTGCTGTATTTCATAATTTAATGAAAAGATTAATGGAGCTTTATGCCAGTGATGCCAAACACACACTCATCACACTCATGGGTCCAGATAACATTCAGTGTGATGTGTGATAAAAATCTATGCAGAGGACAGGATGGATCACCTTTAGGGCTATAGTAGACTTCTACTGGCAGTTTTGTGTGTTGTGTTTTCACTTGCTGTACTGGACATCAATAAATGTATACATGATGTGACCCGCTGTAAGAGGTGTTATACTTATTTCTTTTATTTTGCAATGCAACACTAAGCTTTGGAAAAAACACATATGCATTTTGCAGGGTGGCATGGTGGCACAGTGGTAGCGCTGCTGCCTCGCAGTTAGGAGACCTGGGTTCGCTTCCTGGGTCCTCCCCACAGGGAGTTTGCATGTTCTCCCCGTGTCTACATGGGTTTCCTCCCACAGTCCAAAGACATGCAGGTTAGGTGGATTGGCGATTCTAAATTGGCCTTGGTGTTTGTGTGTGTCCTGCCCAGGGTTGGCTGGGATTGGCTCCAGCAGACCCCCGTGTTTGGATTCAGTGGGTTGGAAAATGGATGGATGTATTTTGCATTGTTTCTGTTTTTAGTTGATTGTACAATGAGTGACACAGTAGTCTTATGGGAGGGGAGCATATGCTATAGTTATGGCAACACAAATCACTTTTGGGTGAAGTAGAAAGTGTGTGGATGATTAAAGTGCATTTTGCACCAAGGGTTAAATGATTTGCTCTGATGATTTTGTGAAGTATACCGATAAAGTGGACATGGTATTGAGACCAGTCTGAAAACAACTGTAAAAAACTGTAATCAAAAACATTTTTATACATATTCGAATATACAATATATATTTATGCAAAAAAAGATGAAATAATAAAAACTGTTTCATGTTTCAGGCATTATAAATGTAAATGAGGAGGAGGTGCTTGCACTGTGTGACATCAAATAATCAATACTTGATGTAGACTCTGTTGTTAAAGATAGCCTTAATCTGTCATATTTAACCTATTTATGATATTTTCTTTTCATTGCAATGACAATGAAAAATCTACTTTCACATAAACATATAGAAGCAAACTGGAGTAGAATCCTAAATACTTACTCATGTAAAAGTCTACATTCCCTTATCATTATTTTTTATTTAAAAATCCAAAAAATATGTGTCTATGTTTCTGTCCTGTTGTTATATCTCCGCCATGCTAACAGATTGTGCATCACAAATTTTTGTATCAATAAATTGTGTTGTACTTATCATTCCAACAGATGGCACATTGCAAGCATTAACACTGCTTTTGCAAATCTCATGCCATATTGCATTAAATTTGCCAGAGAGAGCATCACAGATTTTTGTACTAATGCATTTTATTACTACAAACATTTGTGATGCATCATCTGTTGAAATGATAAGTGCATTGCATTATAAAATGCTTTCCAATAGATGGTGCACTGCAAACATTAGCGCTACAGTTTACGTTGTATTATTTAGATTTCTACGTGTCTTAGACAGGCAGCACAGCTAGTCATTCATAAACCATTACTATGTAATTATGCATCTTTAGTGTGTTACTTTTTATCTATCTGTTATGAAAAAACAGATTATTAAAATTGTGTTCTTGACCCCGGGGTTTTGTTCAAATATTTCCATATGGAAATTATATCTTTGGCTAAGGTTTTGTCATTTTTTTTTATGCAGGAGGAAAAGGTTCATTTTATTTTCATTATGTACTTTCTTTACTGTGTTACTGTTTTTTTAATCTGTCACTATGATGCAATTCCTGGATGCCAGGGGTGTGGTTTTGTGCAAGGTGATGTACAAACTCATTAGTGTGATACATTATATATCCAAGAGATATTGCATTACAAACATTTGTAATAATGCATTTTATTACTACAAATGTTTGTTATGCGTGTACCATCTGTTGAAATGACAAATGCAATGCATTTTTTTTTAACTACACGCATTACGAAATTGATTCCAATAGATGGTGCAGTACAAATGTTAATGCTGAGGTCTACATTGAATTCTTAAAATTCATCCTAGCAGCACAGCTTTTAATAAAGAAATAAACTGGTTTTTAAATTTTTACATAACCTCTGAGGAAAGATCAGTCAACATTGTAGAAGATAGGGAGTGTCACTGAGTTTCAAACCCTGGGCAAAACTGACACAGATAGTCACAGGCTGACTTTATTTCATCCAAGTACTTTTACACAGCACAGTATATACAGGAACAGTGAATTCTACCTCTTTCTTCTCTTCCTCCTGGCTCGTCTTCCTCCACAGAAGTGTTCTCCTCTGTCTCCCAACTCGCTGAGGTGAGGAGAATTGATCCTTTATAAGCCACTGGAAGTGATTTCAGGGTCTGATCAATGTCCAGTGGAAGTCTTTCCGGGTCAGGTGGAAATATCATAAAGTAGGGATGGTGGATCTGTGGAACTCCCCCTTTGGCATCCACGACACCCAGTAAGGCTGTCCCATGGAACTGCAACTCCCACCCTACCTTATTGTCTGGAACATGGGAGCTGCTACACATGGATGCTGCCCTGTAGTGTGTCTGCGGAGTATATAGTCCAAACAGGCTAACTCCCCTAATCCTTCCATTATTTTGGCTTCCCTCGCAGGCAAAGGATTAATTCCAAAACCGGATGAGATGCCAGTCCATCACTGACAGGATGTCACTTGGCACATGCAATATACTGTATATTCTATTCTTGATTTGTTCATTGAGATTATCAAAATTAATCCGGAACCCACAAAAATGTGTCTTGAGTTCTGACTTTTAGGAAAACAGTCTACAGATATAACTAATGACATTTTATAAATGATTAATCAGTAAGTTTATGTTGGAAAAAATTGTAATCTTCATTTTTCTTTTTTTTTTAAGTTTTAAAATTATCATAGAATCTGTTTTCAATTCTTTGTATCCAAGGTTTAATTTTCTTCTTTAGGTGTTCTGTTTTATTAGAACTGTCAAATATCTTTTTTTGTGTTTCCTGAAGTGATAAATTAGCATTTTTCAAAAACAGAAGTCTGCCTCTTAGGTAAAATAACTTCAGGTTCTAATCTAAATATATGTTTTTCTTTATTAGAAATAGAATTATTTCTATTCTCAGGTTGTTCCAAAATCTTGACCTCATGAAATAAGCAAGCATCCATGTGTAGTGATAAAAATATGAAATCTAACTTGAGTTGCTTATTTGTGTTGGTAACAAAATAAAAATATAAATAATAATAACAGCCATAGTAATAATAATACATTCAGTTTAGGTAATGCGCATCACTAGATATCAGTGATGAAGCAACAAAGCATGCATCAAACAACAGAGACATTTAGTAACTATCATGACAGGCAGCTTTCTGGTTTGGCTGAGCTCTGATCAGTGTTGTGTCAAATTCAGACTATATGGCGATCGAATTTTCCCAGTAGCTACAGCTGATACAAAGCATTATGACTGATGGCTCATGGAACTCTGATGAGTTTTCACAGAATCCTAGGGGTTCCTAGTGTTCACAGGCCACAGTTTTAGCAACACTGCTCTCTGGACCTACTCATGAATTTGCACTTGTGCCCTAGTGGTTTTTATGGTGATTTAGTTATAAAGGAGGTTTGTTGTCAGGTGATTCTTATATATTATGGTATATATTTATATAAATACATATGTATGAATAAAGTCTACAATGGATAGATATAATTACATATTATTGCCTATGTACTGTATATACTTATACAAGTGTATTTATATAAGAGGTCTACAAGGAAAAGCTGGGTTCATTTTACATTTATTTTTGTATACATACATATAAATATTGATATGTTAACATATAATGCTTAGTCTCAGATTCATAAGGAGTCAAAATGTAAAAGCAACTAAGCAGTGTGGCTTACACTTGAATCAGCACATATAGGCTTCATTGTAGTCTAGGCTGTAGTACAGGTATAACCCTACATATTACCATGATAAGATTTTTTTTTTAAATAATATGTGGAAATTGTATTTTATCAGTTGACAAATAACATCTGATGCACATGAATTTTATTGCTCCTATAAAGGTGTTCCTGTTAAAGAAATGTTTAATAGGAGAACAGCCCAAGTTTTGACATTTAAGCTGATAATCACAGTTACTTTGCTACAGTGAATACCCTCTCACCTCAGTTCCTGCTTCAGTGAGGGCCACCTTTTCATTTGGATGTTATCTCACTTAATCTGTTTCCTGACTCTCGACTCCCCTATGTTTCTCATGCCAAATAGCTTTCATTTCGCTTCATCAAATCAGAAATCTTGCTCTCACTACATTTTCTCAGCCAGCGGGTCTTCTTCAGTTATAGATATTTATATCTCTTCATTGATTCTTTCCTGCCAGGCTCTGGATGGTGATTCCTTTTTCTTATGATCCTGGGTCTTTCACTACATGAAAATCATGTCTGTTCATTTTTTTGTGTGCTTATTTTTAAAACGCTATTTTATCATAATTCGGTCTGTAGCATGGTGTGACAAGTTTGCATGCCCACTGTCTACTTCTTGCTGACACTCCTTTCCTGGCTTTAGTTTTGTGTATTTGTATTGTCATTTTTAAATTCTTGTTGTTTTAGAAATTGTTTATGAAATTTTATTTCTTTTAAAATTGAATTATTTTTCATTATTGTCTTCTTTTTTGATAATAATTATATAATATCCTTCCTCCCAATAGTTCTATTTCCTTCTCCACTTTTTGATGAGCCCATTGGGGCAGAGCCTCCTAATATTGCACATCTTCTGCTACTGGGGCTGCCATGTATGAGTTCTCATTGTCACTCTTAACTACTGTTTTTCACATTTCCTGCCTTTGACTCCCTTCTCTGATGTTTTAACAACATTTTGCATCAAAATTTAAATGTAAAACTTAAGGTTATTTCCATCCATCTTCCAACCCGCTGAATCCAAACACAGGGTCACGGGGGTCTGCTGGAGCCAAACCCAGCCAACACAGGGCACAAGGCAGGAACCAATCCCACGCCGGGTGCCAACCCACCGCAGGACACACACAGGCCAATTCAGAATCGCCAATCCACCTAACCTGCATGTCTTTGGACCGTGGGAGGAAACCGGAGCGCCCGGAGGAAACCCACGCAGACACGGGGAGAACATGCAAACTCCATGCAGGGAGGATCCGGGTCTGCTAATTGTGAGGCAGCAGCGCTACCACTGCGCCATCGTGCCACCCTTAAGGTTATTTAATTATAATTTTTTTAATTACTGGGACTTTTCTTGGATTACCTCATTTGTTTAAAGTTTTTTTCTCTGTTTTGGAGTGTCCTTTTGTACTTTGTTTTACTTTTTATGACTTCTTTAATTACTGTTAATTCAGCCTTTTGATATTCCTTAATCTGCGGTGGGCTGGCACCCAGTCCGAGGTTTGTTTGCTGCCTTGCGCCCTGTGTTGGCTGGGATGGGCTCCAGCAGACCCCCGTGACCCTGTAGTTAGGATATAGCAGGCTGGTAATGGATGGATATTCCTTAATTTTATTTTTTTTCTTTCCCTAAATATTCAATTATTCCTTTTTTATATTACCGGATATACTCGCGTTTAAGTTCTCCCACGGATAAGTGGGGGCTTGATTTTACCATATATTTTCCAGTGTTTAATAATGTTGGTCGAATGCGGAAAACTTATGAGATGCTAACGTCCACCTGTCAGAGGAGCCTTGGTGCACACAGCCTTTTTTTTATGTATCGTGCCTACGTGACCACACAGTAATACCTGAATAATTCCAAAGCAACGTTTGCACTGTTTTTTGATTTTTCACACCTTCATACACCTTTACGTATCATAAGAGCATCCCTTATCTACGATGGAGCGTTTGATCAGAAGAAGATATGAAGCTGGTTTTAAATTAAAAGTCGTTGAAGTAGTGAGAGAAATTGGTAACTGCGCTACTGCAACAAAATTCGATGTGTCTGAGAAACTGATGTGAGATTAGAGGAAGCAAGAAGATGTAAAAAAAAATTAAGTGTCGTATTTTTGAATGGGTGTGTTGGGTCTTATTTTATGATCGATTTTTCAGGTTTCAAGTCCCGACTTATATGCAAATATACATAGTAAATATTGTATTAATGCTTTCTGTGTTATTTCTTATTAACTATTTTGAATTTTTATATAGTGTTTTGCTGTGAGAACAAATCATAATGATTCTGACTTTGTTGTTTCAGTGGTAATGCCTGTTACAGGTCATCTGATGAGGAGGTCACATAATGTATGGAGTGATGAGGCTGCACCTTTAACCAGGGCTGGTACATGGGATTGCAAACCATACTCAAAACGTGTTTTCATTTTGTCTTCATGGGTTATTGAGTCTACTGTAGATTGAGGGACAAAATGGAAAATTTATCCTTTTAAAATTGAATCTACAGCACAGTCAATTTTACGGAAAGCAGTGGGGTCTGAATAATTTTGAAATCCACTGTATATAAATTTCAAGTGCCTAATTTATATATCTGCTTTGAAAATTGTGAGATCTTTTCATGTTAAAGGTTTAAAATTCTCAGAAGTGCAATTCACACCACTTTGCTGTACTCTGAGCATTCAAGAATCAAGATGCTGTGTGCACATTTCAAATCTACATGTCAATAGTTCATACTGGCAATGACTTTCAAGATTACTTTTTTTTTTTTGCATATATTGAATGTCTTTTGTAAAATTTTCTGAAATATTTTCAAGGTGTTAGTCACACATTGTTGCAATTTACTTTTGCTTTAAATTAATTACCCACCTCTCAGAATGTTGGCTCTTATACCGTATATCTGATTATAGCTTGTTGAGGTCGCAGAACTCACAATTGATTTCAGAATTTGGATTTAAACTTTTTTTTCTATTGGTGCTGCTATTTTGAGCGTTATTTGTAATGGTGTGCTGTGTTGACATTATCACCGTAACAGTAAAAAAAAAAGTCAGCACCATTCACTTCCTAGTCATTTGAGTTGTGAGCAAAATTAAAAGAAATCTCTGTGAGTCGCTTTTTGTGTTCATTATTAGCATTACAAACCCTTTTCAGGCTTTGACTTTGGTTTGATTTTTGGTTTAGTGATTAGATTTGACAAAAAGCAAGACTGACTCTTGGTCACAAACTTTTTTTTTTCTGCCATTTTGAGGTTTTGTCTCTTGGTCACCTCTGTTTTACTAGTTTGCTTTTATTATATTTTGTTTTCTGCAAATATATCACAGGTAAAATAAGTGTTAAGCCACGCGTATTTATGACAGGCAGGCACCTTTTCACTTGCAGGAAAGACTTTGAAACTGCCAGGGTATTTAGAGAACCACTCCATTTATTTTCACACTCACAAAACTTAATAAAAATATATGGTTGGGTAAACAGAAGCAGTGGTAAATGTGCTTATCATTATTTTTTTTAATCCTTATTTTACATGTTTTATTGTTTTTAAGCTAATCTTTGTCATTTATTTTAAAATTTGTTTCCAAAACTAACATAATTATTTATTATTTTCTCCATTGTTCTGGGGGTGTTCTCTATCATGGAAGCATTGATTTATGAAGTGTGCATAGCAATATGTATTGTATGTGGAATAAATTAATCAGCTTATGCCTAGCAAGGGTATATAGAGAGGCATGTGAAGATTTGGGTGACGTGGCAAAAATGTGTCTTGCCATATTTAATATGCCACCCATGCCTATAACAGATGGCAGCACATAGCTTCCGGCATCTGAGTATTGGATTTACTTTAAAACCAATTGTTTTCCTTACTGCTAGTTAGGGTTAATAAACCTAGTACTTTGATTTTGGTTTTTGTCTTTGGAGTGGTCTTTTGGTTTCTTTCTGCATTTTCAGTGTAAACTGATCCCAGCCTGCTGCCAAACTTAGTTTCTGCCTGATCCTCACTTAGTCACATCTCTTGGCTGCACAATTCCTAAACTTCTTTCTGGCAATCTCTGTGAGAACACCTTTCGCGTAATCAGTGTTCTCATTTGTTTAATATGTAAGTGAGTGTGTGCCTTCCATCTGCACTTTTTTTTCTTCTTATGTTAGTATATTTTTGCTTGGTCACATTTGCTTTTTGTGTCTGTGTTTAGTGTGGAATTGGCTGGGGCTCCACACTAGAACTTACTTATGATTGCCATTTGGCTTCTCATCTGTGTCTTCTGCTTTTCCACACAGTCACGTTATGATGGCAGGAAAATAAAAAGCATGAGTGCCAATGATGGCATTGCTGGAGCATTGTCTCTGTTTTCCCGTGTGATACGTCACCATACGATCCCCAATCTATGGTTTTCAAATTCGATTTTGATTTTTGAAAATAGTCTTCTATTTCACTTTTTTGTTCAGATCTACAGTTTATGAAACTCTGCCTGCTTTTAAATTCTGACTGTATGTTTGGCCATTTGGATTTTGTTACTCTAATAAATCTTTGTTGTATGCCTTCACTAGAATCAGTTTCTTTCATTTCTAGAATTATTATTCTGGTAATGTGCCTTTTTGTGTTTTGTATTTTTGTTACCATTGTGCATGGCTGTTTATAGTTGCTATGTCTATGGAACTGGAGAACATGTGACATGCTGTCTCATCACACTCAATCTATGTAAGGTTCCATCCAAATCTACCTGATTCACAATCTCCACATCATCCAACCTCTTCTCTCTCTCATTCTCTTTATTCATCAGCTTCTCAAAGTACTCTTTCCATCTGCTCAACACACTCTCCTCACTTGTGAATACGTTTCCATCTTTATTCTTTATCACCCTAACCTGCACATCTTTCCCAGCTTGGTCCCTCTGTCTAGCCAATTGGTACAGGTCCTTTTCTCCCTCCTTAGTGTGCAACCTCTCATGCAACTCATCATATGCCTTTTCTTTAGCCTTCACCACCACTCTCTTCACCTTGCGCCTTATTTCCTTTTACTCTTGTCTACTTTCTGCATCTCTCTGACTATACCACTTCTTCTTTGCCATCCTCTTCCTCTGTATAATCTCCTGTACTTCCCCATTCCACCACCAGGTTTCCTTTTCCTCCTTCCTCAGTCCAGATGTCACACCAAGCACCCTTCTTCCTGTCACCTTTTCTACTTCTGCTGTAGTTTCCCAACTGTCTGGTAATACTTCACTACCACCTAGTGCCTGTCTCACTTCAATGGATTTGCAAGGAGGAAGTAAGGACAGCTATGAAGGGGATGAAGAATGGAAGGGCCGTTGGTCCAGATGACGTACCTGTGGAAACATGAAGGTGTTTACGAGAGATGGCAGTGGAGTTTTTAACCTGAATGTTTAATGGAATCTTGGAAAGCGAGAGGATGCCTGAGGAGTGGAGAAGAAGTGGACTGGTGCTGATATTTAAGAATAAAGGGGATGTGCAGGACTGTAAGAGCTACAGGGGGATAAAAGTGATGAGCCACAGCATGAAGTTATGGGAAAGAGTAGTGGAAGCTAGGTCAAGAAGTGAGGTGAAGATTAATGAGCAGCAGCATGGTTTCCTGCCAAGAATGAGCACCACAGATGCGTCGTTTGCTCTGAGGATGTTGGTGGAGAAGTATAGAGAAGGCCAGAAGGAGTTGTATTGCATCTTTGTGGACCTGGAGAAAGTATATGACAGGGTGCCTTGAGAGGAGTTGTGGTATTGTATAATGAAGTCGAGAGTGGCAGAGAAGTACATAAGAGTTGTACAGGATATGTACGAGGGAAGTGTGACAGTGGTAAGGTCTGTGGTAGGAATAACGGGTGCATTCAAGGTGGAGGTAAGATTATATCAGGGATCGGCACTGAGCCCTTTCTTATTTGCAATGGTGATGGACAGGTTGACAGGCGAGATTAGACAAGGAGTCCCCATGGACTGTGATGTTTGCCGAAGACATTGTGATCTGTAGCAATAGTAGGGAGCAGGTTGAGGAGACCTTGGAGAAATGCTCTAGAGAGGAGAGGAATGAAGGTCAGTAGGAATAAGACAGAATACATGTGTGCAAATGAGAGGGAGGTCAATGGAATGGTTAGGATGCAAGGAGTAAAGTTGGCGAAGGTGGATGAGTTTAAATACTTGGGATCAACAGTACAGAGTAATAGGGATTGTGGAAGAAAGGTGAAGAAGAGATTGCAGGCAACAACAACAACAACAACATTTATTTATATAGCACATTTTCATACAAACAGTAGCTCAAAGTGCTTTACATATTAAAGAATAGAAAAATGAAAGACATAATTATAAAAAATAAATCAACATTAACATCGAATAAGAGTAAGGTTCAATGGCCAGGGGACAGAAAAACAAAAAAACTCCAGACGGCTGGAGAAAAATAAAATCTGTAGGGATTCCAGACCATGATACCGCCCAGTCCCTCTGGGCATTCTACCTAACATAAATGAAACAGTCCTCTTTGGATTTAGGGTTCTCACGGAAGGGCTTGATGATGATGATGGTCACGTAGACTTCTTCCTTTTAATCCGTCCATCATTGTTGGAGCATCATGAAGCTTTGAGTAGGTGGAGGTGGCGCAGGCCACCACCACAAAGAAACCGGAAAAAGAAACAGAAAAGAGAGTAGGGGTCAGTACCGATTTTAGAGCCACCATGAATAGTTGTTATGATGAATTGAACATCCAGAGTATCAGGATTAAGTTAAATTACGATTAAAATTAAGTTATAAAAAGGCCATGTTAAAGTAATGTGTTTTCAGCAGTGTTTTAAAGTGCTCTACTGTATCAGCCTGGCGAATTCCTATTGGCAGGCTATTCCAGATTTTAGGTGCATAACAGCAGAAGGCCGCCTCACCACTTCTTTTAAGTTTTGTTCTTGGAATTCTAAGGAGACACTCATTTGAGGATCTGAGGTTACGATTTGGAATATAAGGCGTCAGACATTCCGATATATAAGATGGGGCGAGATTATTTAAGGCTTTATAAACCATAAGCAGAATTTTAAAGTCAATTCTGAATGACACAGGTAACCAGTGTAGTGACATCAAAACTGGAGTAATGTGTTCTGATTTTCTTTTCCTAGTTAGGATTCTAGCAGCTGCATTCTGCACTAGTTGCAAACGATTTATATCTTTTTGGGTAGTCCTGAGAGGAGTGCGTTACAGTAATCTAGTCGACTGAAAACAAACGCGTGAACTAATTTCTCAGCATCTTTCAGTGATAAAAGAGGTCTAACTTTACTTATGTTTCTTAAGTGAAAAAATGCTGTCCTAATGATCTGATTAATATGTGATTTAAAATTCAGATTACAGTCAACAATCACCCCTAAGCTTTTTACCTCCGTCTTGACTTTTAATCCTAATGTATCCAGTTTATTTCTAATAGCCTCATTGTATCCATTATTGCTGATCACTAAAATTTCAGTTTTCTCTTTATTTAACTTGAGAAAATTACTATTCATCCATTCTGAGATACTAGTCAGACATTGTGTTAGTGAATCAATAGAATCGGGGTCATCAGGTGCTATTGATAAGTACAGCTGTGTGTCATCAGCATCAGGCAGGGTGGAATGGGTGGAGAAGAGTGTCAGGAGTAAATTGTGGCAGACGGATATCAGCAAGAGTGAAAGGGAAGGTCTGCAGGATGGTAGTGAGACCAGCTATGTTATGTAGGTTGGAGACGGTTTGCACTGACCAGAAAGCAGGAGAGAGAGCTGGAGGTAGCAAAGTTAAAGATGCTAAGATTTGCATTGAGTGTGGCGAGGATGTATAGGATTAGAAATGAGCACATTAGAGGGTCAGCTCAAGTTGGACGGCTGGGAGACAAAGTCAGAGAGGCGAGTTTGCGTTGGTTTGGACATGTGCAGAGGAGAGATGCTGAGTATATTGGGAAAAGGATGTTAAGGATAGAGCCGCCAGGAAAAGAGGAAGGCCTAAGAGAAGGTTTATGGATGTGGTGAGAGAGGACATGCAGGTGATGGGATAACAGGGCAAGATGCAGAGGACAGAAAGATATGGAAGAAGGTGATCTGCTGTGGCAACCCCAAACTGGAGCAGACGAAAGAAGAAGAAGAAGAAGTAGGCATTTTTTGTTTTAAAGCCCCTAATCCCAAAATAATCATAGGGTTTCTGTGGCTGCAAACATTTCTCCCACATTTCTTGAGGGAAAAAGTTACTCTATCTTATCATATAGATTTTCCTTGAACAGTTCTGTGTTGTGGATATGAATAATCTGATGTATTTAGCCAACACAATTTATTAGAAATATCCCTGTACTGTGTATATACAACTGAGTAACAACCTTGAGCACGTTCACTATAGAGGGAATGCACTTTCACACGCTATCCACTTCATGGATCTGCCGCTCGCGTATGGAGAAGTGGATGCACAATTTAAACAGTGTGATTTTCATTGGAATTGTTACATATACATAATATAACTAACTATTTTACATTACAGCGAGTAATTAACCATGGTAAAAACTAGTTAAATTTAATAAATTGAAAGAAAATAATGTTTCATGTTGCGTTAGAGGTATTCATTGCATTATACTGTATATTTTCGTTCTGTTTGGCTTTGAAATTAAAACACAAATACTTTTTCAACTTACATTTTTACTGTAAAACTTTAGGAAAAATAATATTTTGAATTAACTTTTCTTCAATATCGCATTAAATTTTGATTCCATGTTTGGACTTACATTGTGACAACACAACGTATAACTGCCTGTGAGTGAATATCGTTTCTTTCTCTCTAATAAATAAACTGACATTTTCGAATGTTTGTCCCTGTGATTTGTTAATTGTCATAGCAAAAGCTATTCTAATGGGAAACTGTAAATATTTTAATACAAATTGCATATCAAGATCTCCTTTGGTTTCTAATGTTATCCATGGAAGATGTACTACAGTACATTGCCATACTTGTCACCTGTTAAAATTTTACATGTTATTGCCGTGTAACCAATCAACAATTTTCATTTGACTTCATCGTTTCTCAGTGCTAGGATTGCCTGTGTACTCACTTCTTCTGTTGATGAGCCTTCGGGATGAAATTCTTCAATAAGAATTGTACATAATAAGTCTTGTTTTATTGGGAACTTAAAGTGAGGAAAACATAAAAATGTATAAGAGCTGAGAGTGCAGGAACTGTGTTTGACAAAAGCATTCATACGAATGAGAGGTGAGAGGACTGTGGGCGTGGTTGAAAATGGTTGAGAGGAGGGAGGGACTTGACAAAATCTCTTGGCAATAGTCTCGTCTCAAGATTTTCTTTTATAATAGAGAGATGTTAAATCAGGTTATAGCAGTGATGGGCTGTGGTCAAATATTGGTCCTGGGCTTTTGTCCAGACTGGCACACTGCAATCCTCCACATAGCAGCCACCCTTGCACACCCTTCAGTGCATGTACACATAACATTCCCTACTGAGTTGTAATTTAAGTAATTTAATTTAATCACCGATATAAAAGCACAGCTGCTGCACTGTATCCTGATTTACTCTTACTTTGAGTACTGTTGAGTAAAGTTTCCTCTTTCTTCTCACTAACTATGCTCCGAAAATGTTGATGTAAGATGTTAGAATCTAATGCATGTGCAAAGTTCAGTGTTAGTCCTAAATAAACTTATGGTTACTGCTTACTAACTCTATTCCACATGTGGTTGAAAGCTGACATTCCTGAAAAATAAAGCATGAAACAGTTTAGATCGTTTGCCAAATTAAACTAGAGTACATTAAATCAAAGATAAGACATTAACAAAATGTTGCAAAATTTCAGCCTACCTTTCGATAATACGGTCTCTACTTAAATAATCACGTTTGCACTCTGATATTACTGTACTCCTTCACTCATAATTTTCTTACATGTTGCTGCCTCTTGCTGGAGTGATTTCAATTCAGTTTCTCTTAGTTTTCAGCTCTCCCCTTTTCTCTTTTTTGAAGATATTTTCGCTATCTGTAGTCTCTTCTGTGTCTCACACTTTCCACTTTAGGTCAGCCTGGAGTTAGTTAGCAGTTAGTTTGTGACCTGACAGCACCACCCACAGAGAGAGGGAGACCCACCAGGAGGTGTTAGGTAGTTTAGATAGTCCAGCCAGTACATCCATGGATTGAAGATTTTGCAATTTTTACAAAGCCTAATCTAGGAAGTGTTTAGAATTTCATTAGAATAAGAGGGGAGCAAAAGTGAAAACCATTCAACACCTCTACAATGTCATTATGAATATCTGGTCATGTCAAATGGTTAAGTAATTATGCCTGCTATTTTTCAATCTTTTGTTAATTAAATATTTCAGACTATTTTAAGAATAAATCCTGTGGTTTACACTAGTAGTTTTCTATTTTTTTCCACTAAATATGATTATACATATCAAGTATATTTCTAAGTATTTTGTCTCCTTTATGGAAAATGTGAGTTTAACAAGGCCTTTTGGGATGTTTTCATGATTTTTAGATTTCTCAGTTAGTGTTAATCCGACCAAAGACTTTAAAGCACCCACCTTGCCAAACAAATACAGTGGTTTGCTAGATTTGAACATTACTTTTCTTTCAGTATGCCAGTGTAGTCACTGCATAATTCATTATTAGCTGGCCAACCTGGAGTACTGAAATCACAAGAATTAATCAGACAATATTTTTGCTGTCCCTCTATGGCAAAAGATATCAAAGGTTATCTAAAGGCTTGTGAAGTTTGTAATAGGTTCAAAAATTGCTGTTGATTTCTCTTCTATTTTTTTTTTTTTTTACAGCTGATAGCATTCCTTGACAGACCATGAAATAAAATCTCCATGGATTCCAATACTGACTTTATTCCCACAGATGGCTGCATCACAATTTTTCTCATCATTGAGAGGTTCAGAAGTTCAGAACATTTCATCCCATGCCCAAGAAGTAATAACGAGTACAATCGTTTTCCAAGACAAATATTTCTGTCCAAGTTGCTTAGTTTGTTTCAAAATTTTGAAAATGTTTGGTGCTGAAGTTAGCATACAACTGATTTTTAATCAGATTATCATTCACTAAGTAATGTCCAGATAGCTAGGGTAAATTAAAATGTAGATTGTATTTAATGTATGCTGAAAATAGTAAAAACTCTGATTGGAAACAACTACTCACTCTACAAAGTTTTCCCATAACCCTTGGTTAGGCATAACAAAGAGCATGACTGCTTGTAAATGCCAATATAATTTAAAACTAACATTATTATCTTTCTTTTGAGTAAATTTCCCTCATCCTCACCTAATGGAGCCCTTGCAAAATTTTCATTCATTGACAAGCCATAAGGGAGAATCTGTTGAAAGGTGCAACCTCTGCCAAAAATGTCTTGAGTCAGAGGTTTCTGGAAAGCAGAATATGTGACAAGCAATGTGGTGTCTCTTCCTGAAAGGTTGAACTTAAATATATAGTTTCTTACATGATTATTAAGAAGGTGGGACCATTTTCCCCATACACCCCCAGAGACATACAGGTTAACTGAACTTCCCCGGTACAAGTTTGACTGTGGGTGTGTGTGGGTGTGTGCGTACGTGTGTGTGTGTGTGTGTGTGTGTGTGAGTGAGCCAGTGATGGGTGCTTCTGTGGAGTTGCTTCATGTCAGTACTGCTGAGACAGACTCCAGTCCCCTGGATTTAGTGATTTTAAGAATGTTACCATAGCTATGTATAAATCTGGTACAAACCCTCTCAGTCAATTTTACATTTTAAGCAGTCATTTTAGCCCTTTACAAGTAGGGCTTGCTTTCACTTTTTCAGGAAACTAATACAAGCATTGAGTGCTAATCAATTTATTCCTTACATAATTCTAATTGCATGAATTATTGAATCCTATATAGTCACACTGCTTTTTTCCCATTTTTTTTAAATTTTACTTATACAGTATATTATTTTAAATATTTTATAATGGCCATTTTATTACACACTTTAGAAAAATTTAATTCTGAAGCAGTTCCTGCTTAGTGTAAATTCTTGACATATGCTGTCCCAGCTTAGTCCATTCACACCGCCATTCACACATTCTTCCTCTCACCTCCTGCAATGTAGCTGCAGGAAATAAAAAGGGGGTAGGGGAAAGAATTTAGCCTGAAGGGTACGCAGGGAGGTATCCACTACAAACCAATTAAACTGCTCATTCAATGCCTAAATCTCAATAAGGCTGCTCTGTAAGAAAGCCTTGAAGTGTAAGGGCCACTATAGCTGAAAGTAATAAATTGGCTGTTAGCAATGAATGACTTACTCAAGAACACATAATGTCATTTTTGTAATAAATCACTAGAAATATGCCTGGTGGCACAGTAATTGGCATTGCTGTCTCGTATCTCTAGGAGCCTAGGATCAGATCCTGGCCTTTGCCACTGTCTGTGTTCAGTTTGCACATTTTCTGTGTACACTCACTTTCATGTCTTAGTACTTTACAATAAATTTACAAAAACCTCAAGTAAACTTTTTTCACGTTGTCATTAAGGGGTGTTGTGTGTAGAATTCTGAGGAAAAAATGAATTTAATCCATTTTGGAATAAGGCTGTAACATAACAAAATGTGGAAAAAGTGATGTGCTGTGAATACTTTCTTGATGCACTGTAGTTGCATGTAAAGAGTACGGCATTAACAACAAGAAGAAATAACATTGCTTTCAAAATAAGTTTTTTGCAAAGAGCTGCTCTTGTCCTCTTGCCACTGACAAATATTAAGTTTAAACAAAGAATGTGTGTTTTAAACCCAGCATTAGTAGTGCTCTAAAAATAAGTCAGGAACTTAGGTAACATAAATAAATAAAATGAAAGGATCACCACTCTGACAGTAAAGGTGCACTTTCTATTTGATTCTTGAGTCAATAATAAACTGAACTCTTGGCATTATAGTGTAAATGGACGTGACTACCAGTCCCTTTAAAAGCTCCAGTTTAAGAGTAAGACTGAAGAGAAATACACCAAAGGGATTTCCACAATGAAATCAGCAGCTTCTAAGGATTAAGATAGCTATTTGATATGACGAGATCTCTTGTGTCACCTAACAGTGCTATCAGGTGGCAAGGTCGTATGTCAGCATGCTGAAGAAAGTTTAGTTATATTTTAGAATACAAAGGTGTGGATGCCCCAAACTGCTACACATCTTTTAAATAACTTAACTTTTTATTTTTAATAGTTCTATGTATGTCTGACATTATGTGAGAAATTAATCCTTTGGTTAAATGTTTGGTCTTACTGTATGTTAAAAGTGAAGGTAATTTGAGGTTGCTACTGCTTTCGTGGTTGGGAATATAAACCTGACCTGGTGAAACCTGCCTAGCCTACTCTTGAGTGTAATCCGGCATTTTATCTACCGGCACTAGCATACTGTTCTTTTGTGGCTATTGATTGTGGGCTTGGAGGAGAAAGGCTAAGCCATGGGGTAGAGCTTCCTGACACTTCTTGGCAAGCATAGCAGCTCCCCTTTTAAATGCAAAACTATCTTTTAAATGAAATAAAACTTAAAAAGTCCCTTATAAAAATGAGATGTAAGTGGTGTGCCACTCCACCAGTGCTTTAAGGTTGACTTTGCATTGTGGAGGGCACTATATTAGGAAGGAATTGAGTAACAATGAAAATAACAGATCACTCCTTAGCATTTCTCAGTATAAGTGCTGGCTGTGAAGAAGATCTAAAACAAAGAAATAAATGTTTATATGTGCTTTTCTTTCATTCAGTTAGCGTCACTTCCTGGCTCAGTGCCTAGTGGAATGAGGAATAATTTATGACATCAGAATAATAAGGGAATACCAAAAACTCTACAGAGGTCTTTTTCTTTCCTTATTCACAGAATGTTTATCTTCATATACTGTAATATGGTGCCTAACATAACATTTTAAATCCCAAATCTAATTCATGGTTGTGGGGAGCCATAGCTTCTCTTGGCATTACTGGGCTCAAGTAAGAAAACAACATCAGACCATGGCAAGGCCCAGTAACACACACACACACACACACACACACTGGTTCAGCCTGGATTTACTAATATGTTGAAATGTGGGAGAAAAATCCATGCGCACACAGAGCATGTGAACTCCACTTGAACAACAATGAAGCACAGTTTTTTAGAAAACAAAACCCCTTTAAATGACGTCTAAGCTTCTGGACAGTGAAGTTCTGTTTGTGTGTATTTCAGACATTCTGTTTCAATGGTGGCACCCCACAATGGCCTTGCATCATGTCATTCACTATTACCTGCATGGGTCTGATGCTGGAATAAGCTCTGGACCCCCTAACTCTGAAATAAGTTAAGTACGACTGGGAATATTAAGTTAGTTAAATGATGAATAAAAATCAAAAGTTTATCAAATTTCCACAGTTTTCCACCTCATTTAAATGCCCAGTTAAAGCCTAATAACAAATGCATATTTACATAATGCAATATAGTGACTATTGCCAAATCCATTTGTTCCCCATTTTTAGTGAGTCGGAGTGTAATAAACAAAAATGTTTGCTTTGTCACTAAATGTGACCAGGGACTAAATACTCATACTTTTGTTTTATCTGAACATCTGTGGGTGGCTAACAGGTCTATCTATTGCCTCTTGTAACCACATTCTGGACAGAGCCACAGAAATTAAAACCCTTTATAAACATTGTCACGCAAGTGTGCATGGGAAATGGCTTAAGGGCTCGGATTATGGTAAGTACCTGTTAAACTAGGGGTTGGATCTGTGCTCTAATGCCCTTACTCTTTCATCTTCTGCAGAAAGGAAGAGTGA
This sequence comes from Polypterus senegalus, assembly GCF_016835505.1. Classification (NCBI taxonomy): domain Eukaryota; kingdom Metazoa; phylum Chordata; class Cladistia; order Polypteriformes; family Polypteridae; genus Polypterus; species Polypterus senegalus. The sequence continues at coordinate 15,936,977 of NC_053167.1, forward strand.
CAGTGACTCCATTGCTGCATCACGTCCGTTGTCTGTCTTCCTGGACCCACACCTTCTAAGCTGAGCAACTTTATAACCTGGTGGCCAGCCATTTTGTTCAGTTCTATTTTGGACTTGTGTCTGGAAAGACATTCTTGCAACTTGTTGCATGATTTTTGTTTCATTTTTAAACCTTCTGTTATACAGTATCACCAGCATGGTCCCCAACCCTTGCACATTGTAGTGTCACTTTTTACAACATCTTATCTCCTATATGTTCTGTTAAGACCTCATTATCTGGTTGCTGCTCTTCCCTTACAGTCACAGGAATCACCTCCGGACAGGACTCAAGTCTATTCTTAAGCATGCTCACACACATGCACCTGTATTCATGCCATGCCAAGTTAAAGGTAACAGTTGTACCAGCCACAATGTTCTCAAGGTGATGGAGGACCTAGAAAAGTGGACAGAATATGGAGACTCCACAATAACAGGGAGGGTATCCCAGTATCTAAGAGGTAATAACCCTGACCCCTACATCATTCTATTCAGAAATACCTTTAAAATGAGTCTGAAAATTCATCACTTTAATAGTGTGTACAACTGTCAGAACTGTTCATGCAGAATTTTTTGTGTTCATTTTTCAGCCTATAATGTATCCTTTCTTTTATAGGAGACCAATTGTAACACTTGGTGTCATAAGGTGCTTTCCCCACCTCAGAAATTTTGGTTTGTGGGAATTAATGTGTCCTTTCGATATGGGCCCTGAACACTTTCATGTGCTGCTTTCCTACTGCACAACAGGTGCTATAACCTTCATGCAAAATATACGACGTGCAAAGAAGAGTGATGTGGTGCAAAGTGCAGTGCTCCATTTCCATCGATAAATCTCCAAAATCTAACAAACAACAAACAAATTTGTGAAATGATGGCAGTGCTTGTGGTCAACCAATCAGCACAATTCATTGCCCAAGCCCCATCCATAGTTCCTGGTTGAACAAAAAGTACACATCCTGGAATTAGAGCTAAAACAAAGTATCGGGAACTACAAATGGCCCTAGTTCCTGCAGTGGGAATGTTACAGAAGTTCCTGAGTTTCTGAAAAGTAATCTATATATCTAAAAAGTAAAAGTCGTGAAAAAAGTTACTGCAGTGGGAAAGCACCTACAGCCACTTTGACCAAATTACCCCTACTTGGTGTGGAATAGAGACTTTAAGCCATGTCCACACTACTAAATTTTCATTTAAAAACTGTGTTTTTAAAGCAAAAGAACCTCCACCAACACCAGAGTCTTGACATTGTTTATGAAAGTATCTCTGTCCCCACTAAAAGAACTAAAAATGCATACGATATAGTTGTTCTCCTACAAGGAGCATGCGTGCATCAGCAGAAAAATTCATGAGGGGATGGCAATGCTGCTGGCCATGAGATTTAGCACAAAACTATAGTGCCTGGTAAATTATTTATCCTTTACACATATGCATGCAGTATTCAAGCTGTGCAAAACACAATTTAGATGCATACAGAAAAGCAACACAACAAGCACCATGAAAAGCCAGTATGTTGGAATATAGTTTTCTTCTGTGAAAGGTGACCAGTCAGGGAATGAGATGTTGTAATGAGCAGGATCCAGTTAGAGAAGGGCTACATAATACGCACAAGCAAATCGAAATGTGAATAGAGTCTGCATTTTCAAAACTCTTTGTTTTGACGCTTCCATGCTGCAGCGCTTAGAGGGCATAGTTCAAGTTGCTTCTCCAAACTCCAAATCTTCACTTCTCTTTTCTCATAATGTCCTTCCTGGAACTGTCTTCCAGGCGTGAATCAACAACCAACCCTATCTGTTTATTTTAATGACCTTCCCAACATTACGCACATGGCCCTGGAGAGCATTTTCAAAAGTCTCTATTTTTGGGGGTTAAAAATGCTGGAGTTATATTGGACAAAAGGTCAAAACAGAGTCTAATGTCTGCACTTTTAAAGCAAAACATAATAGCGTGGACCATGCTTTAGAGTGGAAGGAGACAACAGCAGTTCAGAGTGTCAGAACATTATATGGTCAAACCACAATCATTTACAGTTCCTAGCACCATACTGCATTCCAGGAGCCTAGGTAGGGTTTGGCCAGCCATTTGTGAATTGCTATAGTGCACTGACTATATGTGTCACAATCGAGTACACCCTTTATGATCTCTTCATATACAGGAAACTTTGCTTTTCCTCTCCTCCATTTCCTGTTATTAGATCTGTAAGAGTCAAAGCACACTTACTATTGTTTTAATTGTCACATTTTAAAAAGGTTTTTAAATAGAAGTTACAGAGGTATTTTTGATCTTTCTTTTTATGTATGCTTGGGTTACTTGCGCAGGTATTTTTCCAACAAAACAAAAAGTGACATCAGAATTAATAGAAAAAATGTCTACAGCTAGGCATCAATTTTAATAATTTTTTTTTTAATTTCTTTTGTTAAGATTTTGCAGCTATACTTTATGGACAATCAAAGAGGCTTACAGATGTGATAGAGTATACACCGAGATCCCAGAATAGCCACCCTCATCAAAACTGACTTCACGTTCAGGACATGTATGTACAGAATTGTGGCAGAAGTACACTATGTTATACAAAAAATGGTCCGTAACACACATTTTAAAATGTAATTGAAAATAAACAACAGAAAATATTAGACAGTTGATGTGATTTTCCACCTTTTGCCCATTTAATCACCCGCCTATTGACGATTCAGTTTTGTTTCTAGAAAGCACTAGACATTTGGCTGTCTTGTGACTGGAATAGTAGGACACTAATAAAGGAGAACATCCCTTGTATGGCATTTGAACATTGAGTTTTTCGTCTTTTAGCCAAGCCATCACATTGAGTTGTGTGTGGTTTTAGGTGTTTTGGATTTATGACATATTTATACGTCTTTTGAGATTACTGCTTATGGCTAGAATGTTTTAATACTAAGTCTGTGGTTGTCTTTTTTTAACAGTACTACATCTGTATATGTGTAAGGTTAAACATACTGTATGTAATTGTGCATTAATTATCCCCATGTCTTTGTGAGTTTACTCCTGATGCTTTAGTTTGATGTAACCATTTTGTCCATTCCAATAAATCTGAACCAGAAAGAATAGTGGTAAAAATACTGAAGGAAAAAAGTAAGATTGCCACCAAAATCATGTTACTCTGCCCCTCCAATGTCACCTTAGCACACATATATACTGTAGGGCTCAAGCCCAAGATGATAAAAATATACGAGCATAGATCAACACGTTATGATCTCCAATCAGATTGCGCCACAGTTTCAGGACTGTTCAGGCTAACTGGTACTCTAAATTGGTATGGATAAGCGTGTGCCCTGCAGTTATGTGGTGAACAGACCCAGTGCCATAAGGAGGCCTAAAGAGGAGTCACCCTTTCAAGTGAACCCACCCTCTGCGTTTAGGACAAAAGGATTTAAAAGGATTTTAAAAGAATTTATGTGCCATAAAATAAATGAACTTGTAATAAGTGATAGAGTAGAGTTTTGTTTCTCACACAGTTTACCTGCAATTTCAAAATTGTGAAAAGCGAAACTAACTAAAATGAGGTTTGGGGTTTAAGTTTTTCTGGGGTGAAAAGCTAGGTAAATTGCTACCTGGAGATTATCCCATAGATGAAACTACCTCAACCACTCTCCCAATGACACCATAATCTTCCATGGCTCCTTCTATACGACTCCATACAAGTCTCTCATCCGCCTCATGTACTGCCTGCCTGTACATTCATACTACTGACTCCATCTTGCACCTGACACATGCACAGAGGTGATGCCATCTGTTATCATTATCTTCTTCTCGATACTCCAGTCTAAGTCAGGATTGTTCCAGAGGCTTCCTGGGTTACACCAAAGACAATGGATTTAGCAGTGGATAAGCTCCTCTGAAGCCTGGGAAGGCAAATGCTCTCTAAAACCCATCAAATTGAAATGTGTTACACATCACTAAGTTATACATTTTCAGTGGCTGATAACCACACTTACCAACAACCCTGATTTGGACTCACCCATCCTATTCAATTCTCTGCACCGTATACACTGTAAATACTAAAAGCAGGGTGAAGTGCAATAGTGCTGACTTTATTTTTTTGTTTTGAGTTATTTTATTACTTTATTGCTTATTTTGAAAGTGAATTGGGTTTATCTTTCATTAATAGTTATACATTTAATGTTTATGAATCTGTTAAGAAAAGTGAATATTGAAAGAAACCAAAAATACAATGAAATTAGCTTTGGTTTGAGCAGATGCTTTTATCAGGGAATGAAATAAGAATTCATTTAATAAAAAAAATCTTTATTGGGACTGAAAGTGAAAATCAAGTTTCATCAGAGTAGTTGCAATGGTTCCTTTTTGAATGAAATATCACCACCCACCTTCGACTCCTACTGATGTTGGTGTGGGCGCCTGCTTTGAAACTTGTGCTTGTGGAAGAGGCTAAAACTTTCTCTGACCCAGAACTGTTCAAGTAGATTACGGTATGGTTTGTGCAAGAGCCAGTCTTAGAAAAATGTAATGTTAGTGTTAAATTCCCATAAGTGTTGGCTTCAATAGAATATCAGTATCTCACGGTTACTTCAATTATGGTATAGTCTTTTACTCCCTGTAAATTGACATGAAATCAAACTTTCTTAGCTATATCCATATCACAGAGTGTTAATTAAGCCAGTTTTTGGAAATAGTCGCACTTCCAGAAGGATGAACTGTTAGAATAGTTTGCCAACAGGATATTGGCATACAATTTTCTGATCATTCTACACATAATATGACTGCATGATCGAACTTAAAGAGAGGAATGAAACAAGATAAATAAGCCTTAAACAGAATGTTCTTTGAACAAGAACTTTTCTTTAATCTGTAAAATCTTTTTTTTTATATATTTTTGTGTGAACTCATTGCTTTGAATTTTGCTAAAACGTTTGAAAATAAGATATTTGGATTGTGGAATTATTTGAAAATGTGTCATACTATTGCCTAAACTGTCCTATGAAGCAAACTAAAAGCTGCAGAACTTTGGTAATTTTGAACAAACGCAGCTACAGCTGGACTGGGTTTTATGAAGGCAATGATGTATACTAACAAGACTTTCTATGACTTATTTTTTTTTCTCCAGCTTTGGAGTTTTTTTTTTTTGTTTTGTTTTTTCTGTCCACCCTGGCCATCGGACCTTACTTATTCTATGTTAATTAATGTTGACTTATGTTTATTTTTTATTGTGTCTATTTTTCTATTCATTTTGTAAAGCACTTTGAGCTACATTTTTTTTGTATGAATATGTGCTATATAAATAAATGTTGATTGATTGATTGATTGACTTTTTCTTCAAAAGATTCAAAACATTCATTCATTTGCTGAAGCTGCTTAATTAAGTTTTAGAGTCCTGGATAGCCAGAATCTATATCAGCAGCATTGAGTGCAAGGTGTCGTGGCAAAAAATTCATCATCAGAAGGCTTTTTACCTAAAAATAAAGGCTATTAGGACTCGAGATAGACAGACAGAGTTTTAAGGCTTTATTGCAATAAATCAACCACACGGACTCAACCCAATTCGGCCGAATGAGATTGAGCCTCGATCATTACAGCAATTGAAGTTTTTATAACAATTTCTTATCATTTTGGCTCATTCAATTAGCTCATTCTGCACCTGGTTTTACTGTCCATTGTTCCTCTTGGTGTCTGTTCGGCTTATTTTGATTGGTCTAAGACTGGGTGGATGACTTCCTCTTACCATCTTTGGGCTTCTCTATGTAATTTCCTATCTTTTCTGACCTTGCTCTAATGAGCTCTTTTGCCCATCTCCTCTGACTCCCTTTTACTCCTGTCTGGCCAGACCTTGAGTTTCCATGGGAACCCTTATCATCTCCTTACTTTTCCTATCACTGGCCCCCTCATGGAATTTGTAATCTTTCTATGCTGTTCCCATTTTCTCTAACTGGCCAAGGCTTCAATTCCATATATGGGTTTCCTCTCATCGTTTTCTCTCTTAAGCCTTCCAAACTTTTTACAATAGTGACCTGAAGGTTAAGCTTTAATTAAAAAGAAGTATAGTATGTGTTTTCATTTAATCATTGCTTGGCATGCTTGATTTGTCTTAATTTCTACACTAAAGTTAATTGCTAATATATTCCTATAATATTTTTGCTAATGCCTGAATTTACTAAGATTTTCTCTTCATGCATTAGGTCAGCGTGACCCTGCTTATGGTAAAAGCCTTTTGTTGCCTTTCTGCTGATTCATCAGCCCAGCTGCTTTCAGAGGCATCTCCTCTGTGTTATCGCTTCCTAGCCTTGAATGACAGGTGTTCTCAAACTCTTATCCTGTCCAAAGCTAGTCTCAGTGTATCAATTTTTCTGTTCTTTTCTTACTTGGAAATTTTAATGTAAGCCTAAAAAATAATGCAATATAACTGATTTTTTAGTTAACTATTTGCTAGACCTATCTTATTTGCTTAATCATTCTAATTTATGCTTAATCTAATGTTTTAGAAGCTTTTAATTACTTTTTATGGATCTTCATGTTAATTTGCTATCCTCTCATGCTAATATAAAAAATTTTTCCTTCTACAAAGGCAGGAACTGACCATGAAGAGAATACCAGTTCATGGTAGGGCACATTCACAATCACTTATGCTCACCTTAGATGGCGACATTCTATACTTCTATTTCACATTCATCTTTTTATATCAAAATCAACATTATTTGAAAATTCAGTAAAAAGAATAGTTTTGATTTCACTGCTCCAAACTTAAAACAGATGTTATAAAAGTCAATCATGTATACATTTTTGTACCTCTAAAAGGACATAGTCATTCCAGCACAATCACATACAAAGCAATAGCTAGTCCACGAAAACATTTCAATCCATCGCATGGCACACCAATGCAGACAGCCCATATCCCTCTTATTCACACCAAGCCAATTTAGATTTGACCTGTCAGATTAACACAATGGGAACACAGGACAATTGTGAGTACAAAATACATATAATCCAGTAATCATACTACTGTATAATTTATTTTTCACACATAAACAGAATTATGTTTCTATTCATGAATTTTCTGCACTTTTTATTTCCAGGTAGGTTGATTAGTCTGGTTCAGAAAGGGCAAAACGTTCAAAACAGCTGGGAAAGGAATACTGGATATGCATAATTTTTAATTCATAGACAGCAGGATGTCTATGAACTGTGAGAGGATACCTGAATCTAGGAGAAATCCATGAAGACGGATGGAGAATATAGATACTCAACACAGACATATCCATGGCAAAAATGAAACTGCTGCTTTGTGATTTTGGCAATGCCAAATTTAATGACATTCTTGACATTTTTGTGTGTTTGCTTCTTTGCTTTAATCATGTAAGTGTATTTTATTTATTTTATATTCAGACTGCCTTGGAGTCACAATCCCTCCAAACCCATTAACCACTGTTTTGTGTACTTCCAGATGGGCTTAAAGTAGCACGTAGACTTTTCTTGCTAAACTAGAAGAATCCCAACTCTCCTATTTTAAGTCAGTGATTAACTGATGTTATATACTATGTGAAATTGGAAAAACTAAAATTTGCACTTAGAGGATCTGCACAAAACATTTTTAGAACCTGGCAGGATCTAATCGATAACATTTCAAATAAGCATTTAAAATGAGGAAGCAGATAAGCAGATTCCCTTCCCTCTTTTTCTTTACTCATTTATTAATTTATCTGCTTATTTTTACTAGCTTAAAGTTTTGCTCTGCCCGCCTAGCTCTCTTTCTCATTGGTGGGGGTTGATTTGTTTCAAACCTTTTTTTGTAAAACTTATTTGTATGGAATGTTATTTTATTTTAATCTTCTTCTTTCAGCTGCTCCCGTTACGGGTCGCCACAGTGGATCATCTTCTTCCATATCTTTCTGCCCTCTGCATCTTGTTCTGTTACACCCATTGCCTGCATGTCCTTTTTCACAATATCCATAAAACTCCTCTCAGGCCTTCCTCTTTTCAACTTACTTGGCAGCACTAACCTTGATATCCTTTTCCCAATATACTCACCATCTCTCCTCTGCACATGTCCAAACCAGCACAATCTTGGCTCCCTGACTTTGTCTACCAACCATCCAACTTGAGCTGACCCTCTAATGTACTCATTTCTAATCCTATCCATCCTTATCACACCCAGTGCAAATCTTAGCATCTTTAACTCTGTCTACCTCCATCTCTGTCTCCTGCTTTCTGGTCAGTGCCTCCGTCTCCAACCCATATAACATAAATAAAAATAATAATAAACATTAATAATAAATAAATAATTTTATTTGATTTTAATGAAATCACTAAAATCCAAAACAAAAGGAAAAAGAGCCAAATGCCTTGCAAAATTAGTTCTGTGATACAGAAACACTCAGCTAACTGGTGCCCCTTGTGGTGCAACTATGAGAGCTTACTAAATAAATCAAGTCAAGTTTATTGTGTCATGTGTACAAAAAAGGGGCAAAATAGGCGGTGTCCCCTAGCAATAAAGAGCCTGTTCCACTATGAGCTCTATAGCCACTTCTGGTTTTAAGTACACAGCTGAGTCAACTTCTTGTGGAGTTCCCCAAGTTCAGATGCCCGGTTTTATAATCTCTGAGTTGAGATTAAACATTATTGAGCTTCTTAAATATCAAGAATAGCATTCTAGAATTCTTGCTCTTTTACATTACATGTATAATCTTCTTCGATGATCCTAAATTCTGATTTGGTAGAGTTACAGGTGTCACTCATGGGGTCAGCTGGCCATTACCTTCTCTTGCTTAAGTAATTATTATTCCCTCAGTAGGTTTATACAGTATACTAGCAGTTTCGCAGCGTAGAAGTAGTGTGTTAAAGAAGTTATGAAAAAGAAAAGGAAGCATTTTAAAAATAGCGTAACATGATTGTCAATGTAATTGTAATTGTTGCTGTCATCAAGGAATTGATTATCATTATTTCTTTCAATCAGGTTCGTATTTGGAGGATGTGTTGTGTTCAAGTTATATTCCGTGTTTGTCAACCGCTGTAAAGATAACATGTTTCATTCATCGAAGTGATCACTACCCAAATCAGCGCTCGTGAATCTAAGATGTTTAACAGGCATTCCCGGTATTAAGTTGTGGATTTTCCTGTGAATATTTAGCGTTAGCGTGTCTGTGAACTTAATTTAAACTTAAGCTTTACACCTTGCTTTCCTATTGATATGTCTACAAAGGCTTGTTCAGATTCAGAGGGATGTTCCTTTCTTACTGCATCAATAAACAGCTTGTCCTCATGTTTATCTGAGACATCACACACTGCATGCACGGGTTTACCTTTCCCAGTCTTGCAAAGGCAGTTCACGTGAGCCGCTCGGAGTACATGTATTGAAGCTTCTCAGCTGTGCTTGTGCTATCTCGTGTGATCTTGTGATGTCCATGGCTTCATTTAATGTTAGCTCAGACCCGGCACTTAAAAGTTTCTCTCGCACTTTTGCTGAGTTTGTGCCAAACATTATTGTATCCCTGACCATCTCATCTTCGTTTGCGTAAGCACAGCCCTTTACCAACAATTTTAACTCTGTTACAAAGGGATGAAAAGTCTTGTTTATACCCTGCGTCCTCTCATTAAACTTCTGTCTCGCGAATATGGTATTCGTCTTAGACATGACAAACACCAGCGGCAGCGTGTCTATGAACCTAATTTAAAGTTAAGCTTTACACCCTGCTTTTCTATTCGTTTGCATAAGCACAGTCCTTCACCAGCAATTTTAACTCCTTTACAACAATTTTAACTCTGTTATAAAGTGATCAAAAGTCTCTTTCATACCCTGCGTCTTCTCATTAAACTTGTATCTCGCGAATATTGTATCCGTCTTAGGCATGACAAACGCCAGCGGCAGCTTTTCTATGTACTTAATTTAAACTTAAGGTTTACACCGTGCTTTGTTTCCACAGTAGCTGCACTTATGAATATGCTTGTATGCGTCACTCGCTTCATATTCTTTTGCTGCCTTCTCAATTGTGTAATGCGTTTTTGAACAGGTTTCATTCATCGACGTGATCACCACCCAAATCGGTACTCGTGAATCTAAGATGTTTAGCAGGTATTCCCGGTATTAAGTTGTGTATTTGCCTGCAATTATTTAGCGGCAGCGTGTCTATGAACGTAATTTATACTTAAGCTTTACACCTTGCTTTCCTATTGATATGTGTACAAAGGCTTGTTTAGTGTCAGAGGGTTGTTCGTTTCCTACTGCATCAATAAGCAGCTCGTCTTCCTCTTTATCTGAGACATCACACACTGCATGCACGGGTTTACCTTTCCCAGTCCTGCAAAGTCAGTTCACGTGAGCCGATCGGAGTACATGCATTAAAGGTTCTCAGCTGTGCTTGTGCTATGTCGTGCCATCTTGCCATGTCCACAGCTTTATTTAATGTTAGCTAAGTTCTCTTAGTGATGAGTGAGTCAGTAAGTGAGTCAGTCAGTGAGTGATTCAGTCAGTCAGCGAGGGCTTTGCCTTTTATTAGTATAGATTATTAAATGAAATATTATAATAAAGACATCTCAAGCTGATTGGCAACTCTAAATTGACCCCAGAGTGAGTAACTAAGTATGTGTGTGTGTGTATACATTGTATGTTCATCCTATTCAGAGTTGCTTCCTGTCTTAATTCCAGTGTTGCCAGGGTAGCCTCTGGCCTGCTATGAATTTGATTAAAACAGGTCTTAAAATATTTGTATGCATAATTATAATACGTTAGTAATGATTAATTTTCTGCTAATGGATGATTACTAAACAGTAATATTAATTTGGGATCAACCCAGGCAGACATGTTCAGACTAATTGTGTAAAGTTTCCAAAAGCGGTGTTCCCACACCCAAACACAAAGGCCAAGTACTCTTTGAAGGAGCTCTTTCCTTTTATGTCTTCATTTGTCATTTTCTTACCTTTTGCTTACAATGTCCTACAATTTAACATCAGCAAAATTCAGTTGACATTGAAAACTGATCTTGTCCACTGCTTCTTGCACCTGATATTTTGAACTCCTCTTAGATGGTACATTTAGGAAAAGCAGGAAATCCAGTCAGGTATAATTTAGACAGCCAAATCAATGAGCTGAAACAACAGCTACTGCTTCCCCTAATACAAGGAACTATAAGCCCAGCTGAAAGAATGAAACTTAAGGCTATATTTTATATTAATGTAACCTGCTGATACTGCATGCTTCATATTTTAAAAAACACAGCTGATGTTTATTTTTTTTTATTTTTAAACATGGTGTAGCTACTGGTGAGTAAGGCAGGATCAAGTACGGGTCAAACGCGTGCCGAAAGAAACCTCTCAGTTCAAAAGTTCATTTTAAAAGATTTAGTGAAAATTTAAAGCAAACACAAGAATACAGATGCGGCGGGCTGGCGCCCTGCCTGGGGTTTGTTTCTTGCCTTGCGCCCTGTGTTAGCTGGGATTGGCTCCAGCAGACCCCCAGACCCTGTAGTTAGGATATAGCAGGTTGGATAATGGATGGATGGATGGACAAGAATAAAGAAAAGGGTTGTTACACACGTAGAATAAACAGCAAAAAAAATTGGAAAAAATGTCTCTTCTCTAAACTTTGTTTTTCTTGTCAAACTTCAGTTGTTTCTATACTTAAACATGCTTTACTTCGCCTTCAGTACACTCTAAATGTATGGCACTGCACATTCAATAGAGCACAATGACTTACATATTATTGGGCACTTTAAGGCACAGTTTAAAACCGTGTGACCTCCATGCATTACTCTTTGCAAGGCCGGTCACTAACTGAGCCTTATCTGAAGTCAGAGAGACAAGAAATAGTTAGAACATACCAATTCAATTCAGCTTGTGGTGTTATAAGAACCTCCCATAGACTATGCACTAATATACAGGCAAACATTTAATGTGACTTAAATAACTAGCAAATGGCTCTTACACATGGAATCAGGCAAAATTGCTTAGGTTAGGTTCTGACCTGCTAGCTAAGTTGCAATTTAAAGAATAACTAGAGAGTTGCCCGTTGTTCATGCAGCATGACAAAAACTGATTATTAACTGATGACTTGGGTTTGCTGCTTTGTATGCACCTTGTGACTTTATAGTAAGGCTCACAAAATGGATCACACAAACTAAATCACTTGATGTGATGCAAGCGATTTCAGAAAGACATTTGGACAGTGTCATGCAGGATTCTGTTTTTATTATGTTTTCCAGAGATACCTTCATGACCATCTCGTTGAGTTTAAATCCCAGCCCGACTATTGTGTGGGGGGGTTCCATGTTCTCCTTATACCTATGTTTTCTCAAGATGCTGTGATTTTTAACTCCCAAAGATGTGTGTATATGTTAGGGACAGGACAACAGTTCCAAAAAACAAGATACTGGCTCTCTAATCCTAAAATTGTTTATATTTATTATTTTGTTTAATCCCACTGATACTAAATTGGCCTGGTATAAAAGTTAGGGCATGCGGGTGAGTGGCCCCTGCAATAGCGTGTCCTGTCTAGCACTAGTACCTGCCCTGCTCTATATGACTTCCTGTGAATGTTAACTGATGAGGATGATTAGGCATGTTTGGTAAGTTATTTTTCAAAAGAGAACATACAGTATTTGTAAAAGTAAATGAAGCAATAATGATGGAACTGTAAGCTGCATCCAAATGCCTCTCTTCCTTGTTGATTTTCATTGAGTGGCACAATGCAAAACAGCAAAGCAATTATAATATTTAGCATGAGTTAAAAACACTTAAGATATTAAACCATTCTAACATTTCAGCAGGCATAATTAATTAAGAACATTATGAATTATTTAGAATGTCTACCAAATTCTAAGGAATGTTTGAACAGTTCATAGATAGATAGATAGATAGATAGATAGATAGATAGATAGATAGATAGATAGATAGATAGATAGATAGATAGATAGATAGATAGAACTTTATTTGTCCTCAGGGAAAATTTTGGATTTTTACAGAAGTTCTTTAAATAAATAAATATATAAATAAGTAGATATATAAGTAAGTAAATAAAAATACAAACACACTTTGGTCTACTACAAAGCAAGAAAATTTCTAAAGAAAGAAAATGTTCTGATTTGGCTGTCACAGTCACAGTGAGGAATTATGCAGATGTTGGTATAAACATTTCTATTGGTATAAAGGAGCCCTAGTAACATTTCTTGACACATTTCTGCTGAATATTTTTTTGGCCGAAAGTCCTCGGTGTAAGTGTGTCACAGATAGGATGTACAACATTGTTCATACTGCTGCTCAGATTTGCTTTAATTTTCTCCACTGGTCTGTAGTCATTAGGTAAAGATGTGCCTGGTTTCTTTGGAACAGGAACAAAGCAGGATGTTTTCCACAGCAGTGGCTCTTTCTGAATCCTTTGGAACACATTGAACAGGTGACAGAGGACACCACAAAGTTGGTCAGCATAGGTCTTAAGAACTTGAGGATTGACTCCATCTGGTCCTGCAGCTTTAACTTTGTGTAACTTCTTCAGTTGTCTCCTTGCTTGGATTTCAGTTATGGACAGCCCATACTGAGGGACAGATGTGGACGTGTCACTAGCCATTGCATTTGCTGTGATAGGAATTGTTGATGTAGTAGGGATTGTGTTAGGAAAATGTCATTGAACAAAGGTGGAAGTGGAGGTAAAATGTATTAAAAAATTGGTTGAGGACATTAGTTTTGTCCACATCCGCTTCTGGCACCTGAGCCCTGGAGTCCAGGCATCCTGAACGTTATTCTGAGAGAATTTGTTTTCTATTTTAGCTTTGTAAGCTTCCTTTCCTTCACTCAGGTTTTTCTTTGGCACACGGTCTACGTTCTTTTCTTGACAAGTTTCAGTCAGGTTTTAGAACAAATGACAGTACAGTACATTACCCTTTACAACTGATGGTAGACCAGTTCTAAAACCTTTTCACTTTGCTTTTACTTTTGCACTGACATGTCATCCTCGCCAACTGTGAGCTGCTTAGGCCTTCGCAATCGCAGTGCAAGTAGCCGATTATGTGAGTATTTAATACAACTCACTTTCATTTTCTTAGTTAATTAAATTAAACAGTAAAAAAGACTCTTGTAAAGTAATTTTTATCACACTGTGTCAAATTAGGTGAGTTAGCTTTCTTCAAGTTAAGTAAGACAAGGCAACTTTAAAATGGCCTTTTTTGGGTGTGTGAATGAGCAGGTTTTGCAGTGGACTGTCATTCTTTTTACGGTTAGCTTTTGTGGTAGATTCTGACCACAGTGACACTAAACTTAGATAAAATGGAAAGACAACAGGCCCCACATTCACTCAAGTGTTTCACTCATTATATGAAGAATTTCCAGAATTACCATCAGGATGCAAAACACACATTCTTACAGTGTTATAGTGTTATCTTCTTCTTCTTTGGCTGCTCCCGTTAGGGGTTGCCACAGCAGATCATCTTCTTCCATATCTTTCTATCCTCTGCATCTTGTTCTGTTATACCCATCACCTGCATGTCCTCTCTAACCACATCTATAAACCTTCCCTTAGGCCTTCCTCTTTTTCTCTTCCCTGGCAGCTCTATTGTTAACATCCATCCATCCATCCATTATCCAACCCGCTATATTCTAATACATCTTTCTCCCAATATACTCAGCATCTCTCCTCTGCGCATGTCCAAACCAACACAATCTCACCTCTCTGACTTTGTCTCCCAACTGTCCTACTTGAGTTGACCCTCTAATGTACTCATTTCTAATCCTGTCCATCCTCATCACACCCAATGCAAATCTTAACATCTTTAACTCTGTGTTATAAAAAACATAATGACAGTTAATTATTAAGACAGATTACTTGAAATGAAGACAAGGCAACCATCATCATGAATGCGTGGTTTGACATCAACTTGCACAGGTCTCTCAGTTGAAAACTTCTGTTTTTTCTCAGCTAGCATGGGGAGACACAGTAAATGCTGAATCAGGAGAGAATTACTAAAATATGATTCACATCATCAGTGATACATTTTATCTGTAGCATCTATGTGGACCAGTCTTCAGAATCATAAGATCACCATTTGATTCTGTCTTTGGAACAGATCTGCTTTGAATTCTTCACCTTGAATTAACACAGATCAAATACTGTATTTGTGGTTCAATAACATGATATGCACCACTGGTGACTCAGAACAGAACAATAAAATGACCACAGTCAGCACATAACCATATTCCTCTAGTCAACTTTTGGATAACAATGTATTGCTGATTTTTAAGACATGTAGAATATGATTCTGTATAAATGAAAATAATGGCAATGGTTATTATATGGTTAGGTAATCCTCAGTTGACAGCACATATTTGACACGTGTTAATCTATCCTATCTCTGGTCCCTAACTATTTCTGAAACTTCATGCCAAACCTTCCCTCCTACTCCCATGAGTCATAATTCACCATCACTGCCTTCCAGCTCACCCCTGTGACTCAGAGAGCAGCAAGTGGTTAATAGCAATTCTATACTGTGTCTGTACTTTCATACACTATGCAACTGATGTCAACACCCATTTCTGTAAGGGTATACTTTTGATTTCTGTGAGCTGTCTAGACGCTTACAAGGGAATGCTTGTTCAATACTACTCAATAAAAAAAAAATTTGTACCCTTGACCAGTACTATATGCCATCCTGTTCTCAGGCCATCCATATTGAACACAGAGCCAAATAGCTTGCTGGTATTTCTGAATCTGTGATCATTGTGTCATCACTGCACCATAATAACATTCCAATTGACTTGGTGAAGGATATCCCATTAGTTTAACGAAAATTCAGGCAGGGGTCCAGTGGAGTCAGGTTCAAAAACTGTCTTTCTCCTTATTGGTATATCTGCTTTCGCTGCTTACTCACAAACACTCTAAGCCCCACTGCTATAAGCTCCTCCTACCACATTCATAACACTGCAGTCTCACTCTCACTTTCTCTCTCCTTCTGTCTACTATGAGTCACTCTTTCTTATAAAGCAAGAACAATGCACACAGGAGAATGGGGTGAGACCAATCCAGTATACATGTATATATGCAGGGATTCTCACAGCAACCTTAAACTTGGCAAGCCTTTCACCTAACTCTTATATGCATGGTAGTGTTTCTAGCCACTTAGTCTAGCCACTTGGGTATGGGCAATTAGAAACATCAATCTACTAACTAGTAAAATGAGCTAATGTCCAAATTGCATAGTGTTGACCCCATGGACCATGACACTTTTTTAGCTAGAGGTAGGTCTGCTATGCCATTATGTGCAGTTGGTTTTCTCTGCTGTTCCTTCTGGCAAATAGTACTGGACCATTGCAGCAGACTTATAGAGACATTTTTTATCCACAGGTATTCAGGTTTATAGGGTCATTACTGCCAATTGTGTAAAGTATATATATATGTATGTATATAAACTGTGTACATGCTGTTGTATTTTTTGTGACAGTATGTAACGGGAGCTCTGGCAGCAGCACCATTAGCACTTTTAGAAGTTTGATTTCATTTACAGGCTGGTTACTGTCGGTGTGAAATTTGCTCAGATGTCTCTTTGAGTTTTTCTTTTGCTTTCCCCAATATTTTTTTAATGTGCATTGGGTAATTAGAACCATGAATGTATTGCACTTGTAGTAATGAGTAGGGCAGGGCGGTGCATTATTTAGTGCTGCTGTCTCATGGATCCAACATCTTAAGTTTGAATACCCATACCCAGATGTTGTCAATGTAGAGTTTGTGTAGAGTCTTCATGGGCTTTCCTCCCAAACTGAAAATACTTGTGTTAAGTTAATTCTCGATACCAAATTAGACTCATATGAGTTTGTACTTCCCAGGGCTGTGTGATCCCTTGAACCTGATTTGGTAGAGATTGAGTTGGTTTCCACATCTCTGAATTGAAGTATGTAAACTGCCCTGAATCTAAACAACTACTGCAAAAAAAAAAAAAAAAGAAAGTGAATGACACCGAACATTTGTCATTTCATATATCAGACTTATGTTTTCTCTGTGGTATAACAGATTATGGAAAAGAGACAAAATTTAAACATGCTTACACAATGGGTGGTATAGTGGAACAGTGCTTAGAGCTGCTGCTTCATGAAATCAACAATATGTGTTTCTTAGAATTCCATTTGTCATTACTGACTATGTGGATTTTACATACCTACATGCTCTAGGATTGTTTTATGGCTTTTCACACCCCCGGATTAATTGATCCAGGGTTGGCTCCTGCCTTGTTTCCACTGCTGCTGGGATAGTGGTACAATGATCCTGAAATGGATTAAGTGAATTTGAGAATACTGCAGTATGGTATATTTTTCCTCAATGCACTCAATGTCATCTGTGCAAATCCTTTTATGTCAAACACTAGAGTTAACATGTTATTAATGCTATTGAGGCATTTTGTTATCATTATAGAATTGTTGGGTGCAAGACAGAGTAAAGCCATAAGCTGAGAAGTAAAGTGATATTGCCATGCCATACATATTAATAATGGGTAAAGCTTCAACTAATAGGCAATGCAAGTGAAGCTAATCTATCAAGCAGAGTTGCGATCAATTCAGGAACGGACTCAACAATTCCAATTCAAACATGGAAATGTAATTCAAATTTGAATTTAACAATAACTACAGAAAACTGAATTGGAATTGATTTGAGGTTTCAGGAATCTGACAAATTAGACGTATTGCTGTTTCTGAGCATTTGGGATTACATGTAGGGACATACATGAACTTTATTTATGGAACCTTACAAATACCAAGTAATGCATGAAAAATAGTTGATGAAATGTAACTACATAAAACTGAGAACTGTACATTAACATAAATGATATTTGATGTGTGACACTGGCCATAAGTATCTGAATATACTGTTAAAACCAGTATATGATTACCAGTTTAGTGTGATAAATGCTACCACATGACTTAAACCACAAAATATTGAGTCATGATCATTCATGTATTTCATTTACATATACATATGTTCACTTTTTATCTTATCAAATAATCACAATTTCCTGAAATTTGGCATCACTAAGGTTACATCTCTCAGGTTCCAAAGGAACAGATGAGGCAGGATTAGCTAGATACTGACATGCAATTTGCACCAAATAGAAGAACCAGTTCTGGTTGTACTTCCAGTACAGGTGAGGATCGGACTCTTCAGCATGACACAGTAGTCTTGGATAACTTGGTACCTCCTCTGATGATAGTAGCTCTGTAGCTGTGAATGGGACTTGGGTGTTCATAAATGCAAAACTTTTTCTGCTCTTTTTTGGTGGTGAACCACAATCCTTTGCAGTTGCAACTTTTTGTGAAGAGAGGTGAAAGGACATTCTTTGTCAAAAGTCAATCAAAGTCTTTCCAGTCAAACTTACTCACACCTTAAACATTGACCCTAATTGGCTTTCATTTATAATCAAAGGTCATGAACCGTTACCTTGCATGAAATTCTGGGAAACATTGTTTTAATCTAATTTAAGAAAATGTTATTAGGGACATTAATATGCCCATTGACACATGCAAATGAGACAGTCAAATTTCATATTTTACTTCTTATTTATATCAATGAAATTAGCATGCATAATGTATAAAACATACATGTATTTCTTTTACATATTGGTGATTTATGTGTTTCATAAAAACAAATGTACTGTGGGCTACTTAGCAAAGCACAAAAAGTTAAATTTCATGGAATTTATTTGAATTCAGTTCTGTTTCCTAGTGTTCAAATTCAATTCCATTTTCCTTCAGCTGCATGGAATTCTAATTCTAATTCCAATTCCAGGAAGTGATCTGGAATCTGCCATGCATTCTAATTCAGTTACTGAGTGGCCCCAACCCTGCTATCAAGTCAGTTGGTCCAGAGTCAATTGATTATTGGCTTATGTTTTAAAAAGTTTCCTTTAGGGTGAGGGTGTAATTTCCAGGACAGGCCATGTCTTTTGTTTGAAGTAGGGGGCTTTGCCCCCTGCTCACTTCGCTCGCCAACCCCCAGGTCAGCACTACGCGCTAGATACTTTGCGGTTCAGCCGCTTGCGTATGGGGATGCAGATGTACAATTTAAACAGACTTTTATTTTCATGGGAATTGTTACATATGTATAATATAACTATTTTACATTACAGCGAGTAATTAACCATATTAAAAAATAGTAAAACATAATAATTTAAAAGTAAATTATGCTTCATATTGCATTAGATTTATTCATTGCGTTAAACGATTTTTTTCTGTTTGGATTTGAAATTAACACGCAAATATTTTTTAAACTTTCACTTTTACTGTAAAACTTAAGTAAAAAAAAATGTAATTAAATTTCCGTCAATATTGCATTGAATTTTCATTCTGTGTTTGGACTTTCATTGTGACAATGTAATGTATAACTGCCCATAATTGAATTTTGCTTCTTTCTTCCTATTAAATAAAACAACTTTTTTGAATGTTTGGCTCTGAGATTTGTTAATTGTCTTTGGAAAAGCTATTCTAATGGGAAATTGTAAACGTTTTAATATGAATGGCATATCATGATCTCCCTTGTTGTCTAATGTTATCCGCGGAAGATTTATTACATTATCTTTCTTGGATACGTCCTTCTTTCTACAGTAATTCGTGCAGAGGAAGACCAGATGGTATTAACAGTTGTAGATATTTTTCAGGATATTGTAAGCTGATGTTTTCATCTTCCACACGATTACCACCAACTGTTTCTGTATAGTCTATTGATATGCATTTTACCAATTTGCAGTGTAACCGATCCACATTTTTGCTGTTAATTCATTTGACCTCATCGTTTCTCGGTGCTAGGATTGCCCGTGTACTCATTTTTTCTGTTGTTAACCCTTTGTGATGAAATTCTTCAATAAGATTTGGACATAATATATCTTCTTTAATTGAGAACTTAAATTGAGGAAAATGTTAAAATTTATAAGAGCTGAGAGAGCAGGAACTGTGTCTGACAAAAGCATTCACATGAATGAGAGGTGATAGTACCGTGTGTGTGGTTGAATATGGTTTAGAGAAGGGCGTGAGTTGAAACAATCTTATGGCCAAAGTCTTGTCTCGCAGGACTTGAAATTATCTCTTCAAAAAGTCTTGTCTCATCACAGGATTTTTTTATATAATAGAGAGATATAATTTTCCATTCACATTTTGAACCCAAATTTTTCTAACACAAAGAGTTACAAGACTGTCTTGCTGAGATTTGCTTTAGTGTTATTTGAATGATATAACAATAGATGGATTTGGCACCCCATCCAGGACTGGTTCCTGACTATATGGAGCAGGTACAGATGATGAATGCATGGACAACAGCCTGAATTATACTTGTTTATATCTTTTAAATGAAATATAGTTGATGGACAGAAGCTTTAACATTTAGACACTGCACAAGAATCTAACATGGATATGAAATAAGTAAAGAAAAACTATGTAAAAAAGTCCCACAACCCTTCTCTTCACTCTACCATAGCTATCTCAAAGCATGTGGTTATATGAAGTCAATATTCTCTAAGAAGAATGGAGAGCAGCTTCCTATTGACACATAAACAAAGCAAACACAGCACAAAGCAAAGATTCTGTCAAACCGGTTTGTCCTAAAAATACTTCCTATATGTTTAGCAGATTCACTTTGGATATGAAAGGTAGTGATAATGGAAAAAGGTACTGTTCATACTGTTGTTGTCTGTTCTTTTTCTTTTAGCTGTGTTTTTCATTAGAATGCAGGATAAACATAAGCAAATTTACTGGATTTGTGTTACAGTTTTAGGACTGAAGGACATCCGCAGAGCACCTGTTAGGTGGAGGCACTCAGTCATTATGATTTATTGTTTTCTCTCTAAGAAGGAGTCCCACTCAGAGGTCAAATAGTAGTCATACTTATACTGTCTTATCTCAAGTGAGTAATCTGTAAACTCTAATTCAAGTATAAAGAAGGACTGCCAGTAAATAACTCTTTAATGGTATGCAAGACAATGAAATGCTCTGTAGTTCAACAAACAGTTTTGGTAATGGAGTGGCAAACCCACCTTGCTGGGTTTTGAATTCCATACATGGTTGCACTTGTTATTCGGTTTTCACATTCCTCCATGATTGATTCCAGTTTTCTTCACACATCTCTAACTTCAGGTTAGGTTAACTGTTGACTCTGCATTGACACCACTGTAAGGTATGCCTGCCCTAAAATGGACTGACACTGCTTCCAGGGTGGTAAGAATGCCTCTGGCTCAGGTGACCCTGAACTACATTGAGGGAGTTTGAAAATAAATGAATATAGTGTCTTCCAATTTATTGAAAACTTCTTTTTCTATGGTCAGTTCAGAGGTATATTGATTGGATTGCTTCCCCTCAAGTCCAAGCAAGTCACTGTCTTTGTGGAGTTTAACATGGTCTCCCCTGTTCTACGCGAGTTCCTAGTGTACACTGATAATTGTTGGTGTTCTGTCAAGTGTTAGTTCCTGTTATTTGTCTAATGATTTGAAAACACCATCCAGCTACATAACTTCTATTGAGCCTGCCATAAAAAAAAAATTTAAAAAATCGGGATTAGAAAATGAAAAATTTCAAGAGTTCTAATTAAATTAGCCTACATTGTACCTTTAACCTTTAAAGTGCTAGCCATTAATTACATTAACATCCAACATTTTCCTTATTGCACACTTAGTAACATTTAATAAAAAATAAATCCATCCAGGGGCTGGTCAAGGCATTAAGACACTTAGTGACATTTACAGTTTGATGACTCTGGACGCAGAACTTACTAATTTCGGAGATCCAGCTTTTCTGTTCCTCCTTCATTCTTCTTTATGTATCTTCACAACAGTTCATTTTTTAAAGGAAATATATCTATAGGAGAATCAACACCCTCTGCTCCTCTTCTTACCATATTTACAATTTTTCCTGCTTTTTTATCATCAGACTTTAAGCTAGTGACATCCCAATATGCAAGCCTGCATAGGGTATCTAATGACTTCTATCCTTATTTTTAACTTTCTTTCTTCTTCTTCCAGCTTGTCAGAAGCGACACTTAACAATATCTCTACATCTACCACTTACCTTCATACTCAGTTTGGTTTTTGTATATCACCTGTACCTCACCTCTTGTAAAGTTTATGCTATGCATTTGGCTGCTGATACTTTCTGTTATATGTGTACTTTGAAATATTTCTGGTACTTTTTTCTGTTTATTTTGGCATTGTCCTCCAGTCTCTGTTTTCTGCATTGATTTTTCTAATTTCTGGTCCTCTATTTTCTCTGTTAATACTCCCCCTTTGCCTCATATATTTCTTCACCTGGATTTCTCTTTTCCTACCCTGAATTCTATCCAGCAGAGGTTATTCTGTCTGGGTATCATCTCTACATAACTAATCTTATCCTCTCTCTGGATATCTCCTAACTTGCTCTCTGTAAATTTCTGGAAATTGTCTTCTTTAATCTAATCTTGTTTGAACTTTGGGTGGTACCTGTTATTGGATCATCTGGCTCCAATATAAGCAGTGTCAAGCTGCTGTGCATTTGGTTTGGAGATGGTGGGCTGGAGGTCATGGTACTTCTCTAAATCGCTGATTCTTCACTTTTCTGATTCGGCTCTTGTGGGGGTTACTGTAGTTGTCAAGTCTCTCTACACAAGCACTAGTAACTTTTAATGCAGTAGGGACCCCTTTTACAGTGTGATTTTGGGAGGGTGGGGTGGGGTTGGTTATCATAGAGTTGTTGCTGTCTGTTGTTGCTGCCTACTCTGGTACAAATATTTTTCTGTGAATGTAGATTGTGATTAAACTTAGATTGTGATGATTGCATATTAAACTAAAAATAAAAACATTCATCACACAAAAATAAAGAAAATCATCCATCCATTTTCTGAGCCAGCTAGTATAACATTTGATCTTGTTTTATTATGGTCTGTTTACATTTTAAGAAATGTATCTACAGGAAGATGTCAGATAAAATAAACATCTCATTTACGTTATTTGTAATTTAGTTAAACTAAATACCATCTGACATAATTTTTGCTTATTCCATCTTTTTTTAGTACATACAAAACCTAAGAAAGTGTTTACAGTTTCACAGTCTACTGAAATTAGCTAGACCTGACATTTTTTACCCCTAATGACCACAACACACAATCAAGTGATGACTGAGAAATCTATAAGGTGAAGTGATAAACTTAACTGTAGGTAGCAGATTCTGTGTGTCTAGACTTTCAGTGATAACTGAACAAATTCAGCTCTTCTTTTTTCTTATAATATTCTTATCCAGCAATAAATTCTGTTTAGTGTTTTCTGTAATTTTTTCTAGCAATGTTCAAATCAATTTATGTAGCCCTCTTTTTTAAAGATGGGGGCAGCCTTACAAATATAATATTGTCAAAAAAGCAACACTATGCAATATATGTATGCACATTTTTCAGTTCAATTTTATTTTATAAAGCACATTTAAATTTATAAACACAGAATGCTCTATACTGTTATAATTCCTGAATCCTCAATGGCCATTTTTTGGGGCCCACCTGTCCAGTGCTGTGTAGGACACTCTTTTGTTCCAGGTCAGACAATTCCTTTACGGCTTGCATTTAACATGGTGCTGGAAACAGTTATGGCAGACAGTCATTATCCAACCCGTTATATCGTAGCACAGGGTCACAGAGTGAATGTGTGTTGGCTCATTCCATGCATTGTTAAAATGTTGCTTTTCTTGCTGATTTATTACATTACCGATTTTTCAAATGTTAATTTTCTCCCTGTGCTTAAAAATCATTAAAAAACCAGCCTGATTATGCGGCGTATGGTATGCCGTGGGTTGGCTAGTATATAATATGGCTCTAAATTCCCTTGTTAATTAGATTTAGTACACGTGCAACTACTTTTTTTTACATACATACTAGGGGGCTTTGCCCCCTGCTCACTTCGCTTGCCAATCCCAAATTCATCAAACAAATTAACGCAAAAATTGTCAATCGATTACACGCCAATGACATGTAAAATTTTAACAAAGTAGTACATCTTCTGCGGATAACATTAGACACCAAAGGAGATCTTGATACAGTTTCCCGTTAGAACAGCTTTTGCTATGACAATTAAATCATAGGGACAAACATTCAAAAAAATCGGTTTATTTATTATTCACTCATAGGCAGTTATATGTTGCATTGTCACAATGTAAGTCCAAACATGGAATCAAAATTCAATGCGAAATTGACAAAAAGTTAATTAAAAAAAATGTTTTTACTGAGGTTTTACAGTAAAAGTGTAAGTTTTAAAAGTATCTGCGTGTTAATTTCAAAGCCAAACAGAACAAAAATGAATAACACAACAAATACCTCTTTTTCTTTCAATTTATTACGTTTTACTATTTTTTACTATGATTAATTACTCGCTGTAATGTAAAATAGTTAGTTCTATTATGCATATGTAACAATCCATGAAAGTAACAATTTGTTTAAATTGTACATTTGCTTTCCCATACACAAGTGTCAGCGCTGCAAAGTGGCTAGTGCGTAGCGCCGACCCAGGGGTTGGTAGGCGAAGTGAGCAGGGGGAAGAGCCCCCTAGTCTTACAAAATAACATCAAGGTGAGTTTTGAAAATCCCTAAATTTGTCTACCATACTACTTGATAACTTATTCCACGTGTCTATGATTCACTTTGTGAAGAGAAACTTTAAAATGTACATTTAATGTGATTGGTGATCCCAATTCATTTTGAAATTTAAGTCAGGTATGGGGTTGCAGCTACTTCCTACAACCATACGCTCTCCCCACTCCCTGTGTCTCAGAGGAGCAAGGCACAAAGATTTATGGCAAAAAAACTAATGTATGATTAGAAGAACCTGTGTGACAAATTTCAAGTTGGTGCCTTAGAAAAACAAAGCTGTGCATAAAGAGCAAACAGACAAATAGACAAACAGACACCATGCTTTAAAAATACAATGGCTGTAGAAAGTATTCATTCCCCTTGGAAGTTTTCACATTTTATTGTTATGTAATATTGAAACACATTGGATTAAATTTAGCTTTTTTAACAGTAATCAACAAAAAAAGATCAATGGTGCAGCCAGTTGGTTTTTAGAAGTCACATCATCAGTTAATCCGAGATTACCTGTTTGGTGTTTCAGTTAGTTGGTGTATAAATGTGCCATATCTGAAAAACCTATCGTGTAGTGAGTCTGTATGTGAACTGATGTCTAACTTACTCAATGAAGACAAACAAACACTCCAAATAGCTCCATGAAAATGTGATTGAAAAGCACAAGTCAGGGGCTGGAGACAAGAAAATATCCAAATCACTGAATATATCAATCATGAAGAAATGGAAAGAGTATATGGCACAGCCATAAATCTGGCTAAAACATGCTGTCCACAAACATTGAGTGATCATACAAGAAGAAGACTAGTGAGAAAGGCACCCAAGAGACCTATGAGAACTCTTACAAGCTATAGTGCCTGAGATTGGAAAGACTGTGCAGACAGTAGTTGTAGTTGTCAAAGCTTTATTGGAGGGTGTCAAAATAAAAGCCACTTTTAAAAAAATGCAAAAAAATGTCTTCACACAGGAGACACTGAAGTCAAATGGATGAAGTCCAAAGGGAACTTTGTGACCATCAGATTAAACATAATGTCTGGCACAAGCCAAACACTTTAAATTATTAAACTACACCATCTTTACCATGAATCATGGTGGTGATAAGAACATACTGTGGAGATGCTTCCTTCCAGTAGGCCCTCTTGTGCAGTACTGTATATAATAATAATAATAATAATAATAATAATAATAATAATAATGTAGGGCTGCAGACATGCTGACTACAACCATTTGTAAACATTTATATTAGAAAACATGAACTGATAAACCAAATACAAACAAAATTCTTAACATACCAGCCTTGTCTGTCCATTTGATCCCAACAGAAATATTACAAAGCTCACTTGTGCTGCTCTTAGCACAGTAACCTGTTAATCTGAAAACCATTCTCTAAATGGTGCTCAAAGAATGCATTGTTGTAGAGGAATACTAAAAATCCACAGTTCAACACATCAAGGTGGTAAAGATGATCAGTTACTGATGGAGTAATTTAAAAAATAATTCTGACCGTGACATATACATTTTGTAAAAGGGTGTTAGACTCTATCTACCTGGAAGGGGGTCTCTCTCTCTCTCTGAATTACCCTTCCCAAGATTTCTTGCATTTCTTTTTTCTACAAGGTATTTTTTGGGAGTTTTTTCTTGTCTTTTTAGAGAGTCATGGCTGTGGGGCTGTGAAAAACAGGGCCTGTATAATCCCGTTGTGGTATTCCTTGTGTGATTTTGGGCAATACAAGAAGAAATAAATTGTTGTTGTTGTTGTAGAGTAGAAAACATCTCTGGTCTCAATGGATGAGGATAATGTACTTCAGTGTGAACTTTGCACTACCAGCAGCTGATCTAACCAATGAGCACTTACACATGGCTCACCATACTCAGGCAGAGTTGATTCAATGAGCATCAGAAACGACAACTGATAAAAATCTGCTAAAGACTGTACAACAATGTTTAAATTATGATTAAGATATCGAAAAAGGAGGGCACTCCATTTTTGACTTTATGAAACATGATCATTCACTGCATTTGTGTCTTTTGTGAATGATATTGCCTAATGTTGCCAGATGTTTCATACAACTAAAGGTATTGTTGTTTTGAAAATGCCAATATACTGCTGCATAAGGGCAGACCTGTTATTGAGTTAAATTTTTTTCAAATTTTGAGCACTAATCAAAAAAGTGCATAAATAGATTTTTCATTATTGTTTAAGGATGTTCCCAAAAGTTTACACTACAGTATATTAAATAAGCACATTTCTCAAAATTTTCATAACAATAACAAAGGTATAGGACCACAAATATGCGCTCTCATAATAAGATACTGTGGCAGACAGAGAATGTAGCCATAGGGCCCCTAAACTCCAACAATGCTGAGGAGGCCCCTTCAGTCTCAGCATTTTAAGCAGGGCTGAATCCTCATTCATTTGGCCTGGGCTGTGCTAGTTAGAGGTGCTCCTGAGGCCACATTGCCTCTTCATATTGCTTTTTAATGATTGTAATTGTTGTTTTGCTTGGAAGTTATTAATTCACTCCCATTTTCGTTGTCTTCTTTGTATCCTTCGGCATTCTAGGATGGTGAATCTTAGATTGGAAGCGTTATCACTTGGAGATACACACATCGTCGTTAGACCATTGTGGCATTCTGCTGTAATTGTCACCATTTGCCTGCTTTATGGCCTATAGTGGAGTGTGGCTGACTTAGGACAGCACAATCTGAAAATATTGAAGAAAAAAGATTTTGAAATTGAGGAAACTTATTATTTTTTAAAATATGGTTTATGTATATACAGTAAGAATATATTTTCCATTTTTCATAATATTTTTGTTCTATTGGCTTGTTAGTATTATGCTTTCTATTTTAGTTGAATGAAAATCTGTAGCATTTTCACTAAACTGTCTTTTTAATTAGAGTATGTTGGTGTTAAAAGCGGAAGTGCACTTTATTATAAGCATAAATAGGATTGAAGGAGATGATTAGGAAATAATTTAAAAAAGCAAAGTAAATGATGACTTCCCAGCTCTTCAGTTTATGCAGACAGCTGTCAGGCTCTTTCAATAAAAACCTTTATTACTCTATTGCCAGTTAAGAGTATTTTAGCACTTACATTGGGGAAATATAGTTGGTATTCTGATGTATTTTCTCAGCCTTCTAAAAGCATAGCTTATGTGATTAATTGACACAATCATTGAGAATAGCCTGAACATTAAGACTCTTTTCTACATGCATCTTTCCATTAAATTCCTTAACCAGCATTATCCAAATGTGGTATTGCAGGAAACATTGGACACATGATAGGAAACAACTCTTAATGAGACATCAGTGCATCATAGGGTTCATTCAGTCACACCTTAACTCTTTGTTAACTCTAGTGTTAACTTATAGTCATCCTTAAATTTAACCTGTATTTATTACAGATGTGGGAGATACAACTGACTCCTAGGAAAATCGACAAAGTAATGAGGAAAATGTCCAATGTCTCCATAGGGAGTCACCAAGTTGTGATACTACCCTGAAAATGATAGAAAAAAGTAATAATCACTGTGCTATTGTGCTTCCCATTATGTATATCTAAAAATAGGCCCACAACACCACCACAAATGTTTTAACTACCATATAGGCCACAATCCACTGATCTCCAATTCCTGACTCTATATACAGGGTATCTAGTCTTACAAGAAGTTATGCATAAAATGATTAGTTAGGGACATATTAATTTTTTATTATCAATTCAAAACCAGTTTTAAATAAAATTTGAAGACAAAACTATTCAGAACATAATTTGACTTTGAAATAAAATGAAATGTTCCATGCACTGATACAGCGTGTTGCCGCATCCACCTCAGGATCCCAATTAGGACCCAAGTGCATCGGGTGCCACCTTAGTACCACGCTAGGGATTAAGCAATTAATTACATATAAAAAGGTTTAGATACTGTATAAACCTGATTTGTTCACTTCCACAGATACTGGATAACACTCTAATAAATTATGCTTGTTTAGAAATAAAGCCGTTCTAGTTGATGACACTAATGGAATAATTTTGAGACTTGGCTTACAGATTCATGAAGGATTTCCTGTAGTTAAGGCTTTTGCTAAGGGTTTTTCTCTTTTTTGTATTCCATGTATTAGGCACAGGTGTGGAATAAGCTGTTTTAAAGTGGGTATGCAAGACCTTTTTGGCCCCATAGTGATGTCAGTGATGTGCTTACACCCGACCCCTTTTGAAAAAAAGAGCAATGTACTTTAGTCTGCTGTGATATCCCCCAGAAGACAGAGCACTGTAATTAACGAAGGTGTGATTGTGATGGTGGTTGCCACTTAAAGACAAAACACTGTACGGGGGGATACCGAGGCTATTTATTGGCTCCCACCACTCAGAGCCCCCATGCATTGCACCCTCTTCATCTGCACTATTTGTACCACTGATTAGAAACAAAAAGGCAGACCTCCAGCTATTTTTCATGGTGAATTTCAGATATCTCCAAATTCCTACATGGTATTATATTCTCAGCAGTCCTAATGTTAGATGTTAAAATTGAATTAAGTCACATGCAGCTGGGGATGGAGCCCAGCTGGGATGCCCAGGAGGACAAAATGGAACAATCTCACCATGCTTCCTCGGCGTATGGTGGATAATAATGTCCAACCCCAGGGTTTCTGGTGATGATTGAGCTGTTGTGAATCCGGCAGAATGAGAAGCAAACTGGGTACAAGGTGCGATGTGAAAAATGGCTGGAAATGATGATCTGTTGTCGGTAATGAAATCTCCGTCTCTCTCCTTCCTCCTCTTTCCCTCCTGATTGTTTAAGTGGTGATGAGCCAGATGTAACTAAAATGTAAACAGGTGATTTCCATTCTGGGGCTGCGGTCTCTCTCCCTCATCCGTCCCCTCTGCACTTACAGGGACAACATTCACTGACATACACGTAACGGACAGTAAACAGGAAGATGGATACAACACGCACTCAGCACACACAGCAAATATACTATTACTATGTAGCCCTGCTACAAGAGTTCATATTTAAGAGTCAAAAACTTTTAGGGATAGATTTTAAATGTCTAAAGATGATGGGAATCAAGGTACACTAATCTTCCACAAGTTCAAAAGGATTCAAATTCTTCCTGGAGCCGTAAATGCCAGCATTGCCTCACTCTGACATTCATATGATGCAATAGCCCCACATTTTCTTTCATCCCATTTTCTTATAACAGATGTTGTTTTGTAGCAGCATGTCAAAGTTCCAAGGCTACTATAATCCAGCCTTGACCAATTAGTCTTTTTAAGATAAGCCTTGAGTAACCCTTCTAGAGGCAGTCTTGAGAATAAAGAACACAAAATAGGCCATGTAGCTCTCTGTTTCCTGTTTTGTCTAGTGACATAATGCATCTCTTTTTTTTTTTCGAGAACTTCGCTTGCCAACCCCCTGGCCTGTGCTTTGCGCCAGCCACTTTGCGTGTCTGCTGCTCATGTATGTGGATTTCACTTTCACCAAACAACAAATCTTTTAATTCTCGCGGATACACCTCTTTGTTGGGAAGAAACACTACTTTTCCCTGATGGCAACACAAATTAGACAATCTACAAGTCTCTGACAAAGTTTAAAGTCAAACAATATCTATATACTTCTGTCATATCACCTATGTCCATTGTGGAGAATGGCCAGCCGTTTATCCCAGCCAATACCCCCAAGCCGCCAGGTGGAGCCCTCCTTGCAGCATGGAGGTCCCCAGAAGACCAGCAGGGCATCATGGACAATGGAGTTTTTATGCACAGCCCTGCTGGATGCCATGGGGGCCACTAGGGGACGCTGCAGGGAGGAGTAATGGATATTTTCCCTATGCCCCGGAAGCACACGGGACAAGAGGAATGATGTGCCTCCGGGGTGAAGAAAAGAACTTGTACCTGACCCAGAAGTGATTGAGAGCCAAATGGACTGGGGATTAGGAACACTTCTGGGTCAGGAGATATAAAAAGACTGTGGGAGCTCCCAGGCGGCGAGCTGAGTTGGGAGGCAGGGTGGCTAAGCGTCTGGGAGTGGAGGATTGGTTTATTGATTATTGTGTATTTGTATATTGAGTATTGTGGAGAGGAGCGTGCTTTGTGCACATTATTATTATAATAAATAATAATTGGACTTTTTATCTGGTGTCTGACGTGTGGTCTGAGGGTACAAGGGTGCGAGAAAACCCTAAATCTACCACACCATATATTCAAACTCTTTCTGCTGTTCCTATCTTTCACTGAGTAATGATTTCCATGTGTTAGTGCTAATGCGATCTTTACTATCAGTTTTTTGAGACTTTCGAATTTTAGTACTTTCATAGTCTCTAACCTGCTGTGCATGTGTATTGTGCCAACGTTTTTGAACCTCTTTAGGATGTTCTACTTTGTCTTCTACTCTTTGTCTTTTATTTCCGACCCAGGTTGGAGCTGAGAGAGCAGTTACTGTATTTGACATTAGCATTCACACGAATGAGAAGTGATTGGACCGTGGGCTTTGTTCTAAATGTTTGAGAGGAGGGCATGACTTTTCAAAATCTCTTTGCATAAAGTCTTGTCTCACGGCACTTGAAATTATCTTTCATGGGACTTTAAATTATCTTTGAGAATGTCTCATCCCAATGTTTCCTTTGATAATAGAAAGATATAGATCTCATTGAATTAAACATTAGTGTAATATGACATCATTGAATAGGAAAGTGTTACCTATGAAGTGATGCACAAGCAGCACCTATTTGTCTATTTAAAGAAGAAATCTTCCTAAAAACTAAGAGAATAACTTTTTGAGAGGTTATATTATTTATTGATCTAAATGTAAACTCAAATAAAGTGTAAGTGACAAAATGTATGATTTCTGTGGCCAAAACAAAACCTAAAGCTAAAAATTTATATTACATTTGTGGTGCATATGTGTGTGTAACAGGAAGGAGCAAAGCAGGTATAGTCTGTGAGCTACCACTGGGCTCTTCCTGAGGGCTGTTTGTCAAGAGAAAGCTGACTTTTCTCTTAAATCTAATCTGAGATATATATCTCAGCTGCTGTCAAAATCTCATTTAACTAAGAAAAAATGCATTTCAACATGCATGGTGACACAGCTCACGGCTATTTTGATTTTCAATTAATTCAATTAAGAGTTTGTATTATCTTTCTGAATTCATGTGGGTCTCCAGCTGCCTCCAACAAGTCCAAGTCAAGTTGCCAGGTAGACTGTGATTTCTTAATATAATCCGTATGTATATGTCAGACAAAAACAGCCAATTGCCACCAACGGCATTCAACACGCATGATGGTACCTGTGCCCCAACCAGGTGAGGAAAGAGAAATTAGCACTTCAAAAAACACTTTACTGAACCTCAAGGTATTCTTCACTTTTTACATTGTGAATTTTTTCAGTATACTAATAAGAGTAACCTTTTTTATACTGCTGCATTTTATTTCACATTTTGTATGTCAAATTTTCTTCACAGTATAAAATGTATGCACCTGATCTGAAGCTAGCAGCAGTTTTTTGAAGTATGGTGTAGAAGACAAAGAAATGGTTGCCAGGTGTGGGCAACAGCCCGGACACAAACAGGTAGACATCGTTGCTTTCAACCCACACACGTTTATTTACAATAATATTTACAAAAGTGAAGCACACAACCCAGTGCCACAGCACCAATCACCCTCAGTCCAGGCCCTCAACACAATGCCTTTCTCTTCTCCTTACCGCCTCTACTTCTCTTCTCCAAGCTTCATCCTCTTCCACCCGACTCCAGCCATTTAATGGAGGGAAGCAGCCCCTTTTATGCTCACCCAGATGAGCTCCAGGTGTCTCCCGATAACCTTCCGCTGACCCTCCCAGGTGTCCCTGGTCTTCTTCCCCCCAGTACTTATGGGTGTGGCGGAAGTGCTGAGGGTCAGGGCTCCTCAGGCATCTGGGCGCCCCCTGGAGGTGACCACGAGCCCCTATAGGGTTGAGCTTCCATGCTCCTTTCCCATGGTCCCCATAGCCACCAGGACGGTCAACCCCTCGTGGTCTGGAGGAAGCGTAAGCCCTCCTCCGGTCCTTCAGGGCATCCCAGCTGGGTACCACCCCCAGCCACTTGCCACACAGGTCAATCACCACCTCTTATGCACTGTGTAATCCTGAGGAAGCCACAAATCTGGAGGTGCTCCAAATGTAAAACAATAAAGTAGCTTTGTGTATAATGTATCTGTATGTGTAAAGTTCCTTGGAATGGTATTTCTTTACAGAGTGGCACTAATAAAAACTATTTGTTTTGTACCTTCTCATTCTTATATACTGTACTGTATGTAACAGCTTAGACAATTGGTGTGGCTAGCAGCTTTTCTACACGAAAATCCTTGCACCCTTGTTTGATACCCTGTTGGTATACCCTCTATGAATTCTATTTACCTCCTATGTTCTAAGTTATGTGTAGTAAGTCTAACTGTTTTCGTTGAATTACCTTGTATTGACTGAAAATGGGTATTTCTGGTATGTCTTTGCCTTCACATTTATGGTTGATTTCTGAGTTTGATCCTTCACAGTTCCTGTCCACCACTGGTTGCTAGGTTTGCTGCTGTGGCAGACTCTGCCCATGTTGCACAACTCCATTATATACTCAGTTAAAGTAGTACAAATGCAATAAATTTTGGCTGTTCATTTCATTCTATAGCCATGCATTGCAGAACACTCTATTGCAGAACATCATCAGCACATTCAGTCACTCCTGGGTGGATTACTCTAAACACAAAATTTTGTTTTCTGAATTGTTTAAACAATCCATTAATACTAAAACTATTGTAGGACTAGCCAGCATTATGCTAGATAAAGTGAGGCTGAACTTGAAAATTACTAATTCAGTCATTCATCTATTCATCCCTAGCTGTTCAACTGCTTACTGTATCTAATTCAGGGTGAGAGAGAGAGACACACACAAGCTAATCTTGGAATTAAGTTCATCTAAAATATATACGTTTGGGGCATCTAAAGAAAACCGGATAATTTGGAGGAAATTCTACAAAAACATCGGAGAACATGCAAACTCCACACAGTAATGCAGTCAGTCAGTCATCCTCCAACCTGCTATATCCTAACACGGGGTCATGGGGGTCTGCTGGAGCCAATCCCAGCCAATACAAGGTGCAAGGCAGGAACAAATCCCCGGGCAGGGAACCAGTCCACCAAAGGGCACACACACCAAGCACACACTAGGGACAATTAAGGATTGCCAATACACCTAACCTGCATGTCTTTGGACCGTGGGAGGAAACCAAAGCACCCAGAGGAAACCCACGCAGGCATGGGGAGAACTTGCAAACTCCACGCAGGGAGGACCTGGGAAGCAAACCCAGGTCTCCTTACTGCAAGGCAACAGAGCTACCACTGTGCCACCGTGCCGCCCACAGTGATGCAATAATAACAAAATTAAACAGCAAAGTCAGCATGTCATGTACTGTACTCAGTCACATACTGTAATGTATTTTGAGTTGTGCACATTTAATATGTAATATTAATTTTATGCACATTGCTCTTTTGAGATGGTATATAAAATTTTTCAAATTAAAAACACTTGCTACTTTACATTAAAAATATGGCAATCAGGATTGAAATCCATGTACTGATATTTATAATTGGTGAGAAGGTGAGTTCTACACATTGAATTTAGAGTCAGGGTGTAGATACTTTAAGTGTTCTTTAGTCACATTTGTTGCATCAGGAAATAGCAGAAACAATGTTTTAGTCAGACCTGTCGGCCATTCACCAAGCTGAATATCAATTGTATTCATTTGCAAGAGCCCTTGAAATTTTACAAGGGAAAATAGTTCTTTTATAAACTTATATAAACTTAAATTCTCAGATCCCTTGCAACCCAAGCAAAGGCCCACTGGGCAGTTATTAGGGTGACCTGCACTTAGAAGAAGGAAGTACAGAGCTCAAGTCACTTGTCAAATTGTGGGGCATTTTTCCATCAAATGCTTTTCTGCTCCAATGCTGATTGACCAACATTTCTATCCAAATGAGAAGAAAAAAAAACTTAAAACAAAAAAGATGCAAAGTATAACAGAAAGTTTTTCTTCACAGACATTAAGATGGAACTTTCATAGTTATTTCAGAAGTAAGCCGTGTTCAGCATATTCTGCTTGTCTTGAAACACTGAGTGATTTTTAAGAAAAAAAAAATGTCAATGGACTACATATACTTCACAGCGGTATGTATACAGTTCCATGAACATTAACCTCACATTTGTATATATTTATATTTTTTAATATGAAGCATTGTATCTGCAAATATTGGTTGACAGCCATGCTAAAATCAGAAGTAGTGATGCACCCAATGCTAAATGTGGACAGTTTACCAGAGTGTGTGTTATGTATCATAAATCTGTGTTCACAGTCATAGTGTAGAGATTTCTGACACTTAAAAAATGTAAGTGGGATGAACTGAGTCAGAGGATTTCATTATTAGATGTTGTAAATTGATACAGTACATTGCTGGCTGCAAAGTTATGACATCAGCTTTAACTTCACCAAAATAATAAGGGGAAATACATTTTGATATGCTGCAGAAGTAAACTGCAACATTAAATATTTTAAAACATTAAATAAAACGATTGTATGGTGAATGAAATATCATACACTATGTTTCATGGTAATTCCCACCCATCTTTAAAAATAGAAAGAAGTTCTTTTCTGAACATATTTACATATTTTTTATAATATTCTAATACAGGCAGTCCCCAGTTTACGTACGAGATAGGGACTGTAGGTTTGTATTTAAGTTGTAAGTTGGAACAGGTACATTATTTTAAGAAATGCTATTGTTGACCGACTGTAACAAAGTGCTCTGCCAATGAATGATGGAGTTTCACCTCTCTCTGACCTTTTGATTATTTCTACTTTAATTTCAATGGTGATGGTTTTTCTTTTCTTTACTGTATCACCAGAACTTGCATCAGATTTTTGTTTCAGAGACATTCTTGAAGGGTGAAGACAAAAGGTTAAGATGAGCTCTTCTTCACAGCACTGTAAAGCTATCACAGCAGGAAGGCACCCGTCATCAACACATCTGATGTACTGACAAGAGACAACTACCTGCTATGTGCGTAACAGAACAAGCAGGCTTGCTATTGAGAACGAATATGGGTGGCGAAGGGCGATTCACCACCCGCCCACCACACAGTCACCTCCACTACAGTATGCTGCCTGCAGCGTCTGCCTCCCGAGAACGAACACAGGCAGCCGCCCGAGGTGAACTACAATGCTACCCCCCGCCACCCCATTCACCCTCAATGGCCTCCATCCAGCCTGCGTCCAGTCAGGAGCAGTAGCTGCGGCATCATGGTGGGCGGGCAGCAAACTGCCCCATCAAGCCTCCGTCCTACACACGAGCGAGAGCTGTGGCCCCGGTGACAATAGACCACGGGTCACTGCTTGCCGCTGGGAGCTGCCCGAGGGACACTACACTGCGCGAGCAGCAAAATCATCCCCCTCCAGCCTCTGTCCAGCCACCATTTGCAGTGTCCCCAGGCCGAAGATAACGGAGCGGCAGTTACTAAGGCGCATGCGTTGCAGCTGTGGCCCCATTCGTAAGTCGTAGGTTGGATGTCCGTAACTTAAGGACTACCTGTATTCTTACAAACTAGTAACATTTAGACCACCAGTCCTCATGGAATCAAAAAAAAAAAGCAGAGCACCCTCAGGTCAGTTCGTTCTTTACTGGCTCTTTTCCAGACTGACATGCCATATGCTTGAACATC
The DNA here is from genome assembly GCF_016835505.1 of Polypterus senegalus. NCBI lineage: Eukaryota > Metazoa > Chordata > Cladistia > Polypteriformes > Polypteridae > Polypterus > Polypterus senegalus. The sequence continues at coordinate 15,973,272 of NC_053167.1, forward strand.
CATTTTTTTCTGGGCAGCAATGTCTCACTGCCAATGGCTGTGCTATTACTTGTCGTGCAAAGAACCAAAATGCTCAATAACAGATGAAACCCACACTTCAGTCCTTTGGTTTACATTTACATTTACTCATTTGGCTGACACCTTGATCCAAGGGAACTTACAACATTTATGATACAATTGGTTACATTTCTTTTGGTTTTCCCATTGTAACACAGGCAGGTCAAGTGACTTGCTTATGGTCACACAGTGTTAGTGTCAGTAGTGGGATTTGAACACATAACCTCAGGGGTTGTGTGTATGATTTTCTGTTGCACTCGGAGTGAATGACTTGCGTTTGAGATGAAAACAATATGTCAGCCTGTGCAATGTGCTCCATAGTGAGCATAGCTTGCCACAGTTCTTTTCATATCACCTAAGACACATTGATGCATCACCATCTGCCATGAGAAGGACCAGCAGCCCAATTACATGGGGAAAGTAGTTTGCATATTCAATTTTTGTGTTATGTTACACATAATAAAAAAAAGCAGGGTGGAGTGGTAGCTTTGAGGTTAAAAGTCTGTACCGATATCAGGAAGGTTGCTGGTTCGATTCCCTGTTACTGCTAAAGGCAATCCTTCTCTGCTGAGCCATTCAGCAAGGCCCTTAACCTGCAGTTGATCCAGGGACACTACTGTACATTGGCTAAGAAAACTAACAAATTCCTAATACAGAAATTGCATAAGGCAAAATAAAGAATGAAAAAAAAAAGATCAAAGTTTAAGGCCCAGTGGTTTGTGAGTTTTTGTGTGACAAACGGACAACCTTAGATTTTAAGATAGATAGATAGACGTTTTCCTCAATTTTAAAAAATCTAAGGGAATGAATTTAAAATACAAAACACCTAGTTTCTAATTTGTGGCATATATTGGCAGTTTAGCATTATGTACTATAAACCACAAGGAGTTTCCACTTCTAACTCAATATGTCATTCATGCACTAACTGTAAAATAAATGAATACAAACATTTGAACTATAAATTTGTAATTTTTAATGTAGGATTTTTTTTTTTGCTATTACAAGGCACTATACAAAATAAATCCAACTTCTTTAATTATGCAGCATCAGTGTTACCTTCCTATTTAGGTACTTAAAATTAAAATACATGTTTTTACAGTTGACAGTGATGTGCCTTTGAAAGTTTAACACTATGATATTTACTTTAAAATCCATATGTCTCTTAACTTAGATAGATCCCAGGGTTTACAGGAGAACATGCCTTAAATACTCTTTCACTCTGGCATGAATAAACAGGTACTGTAAAAAGAGATAAGAGTTGCTGCCTCTTTCCGTTACAGATAACGATTTACAGAACAGCAAAACCTTTAGAAGTCAGGAACAGTAATAAACAGGACTGAAAAATGTGCACATTGTTGCATCATTTCCTGCTTTTGAAATGTTTGGCCACAGGATTTTGTCTTCTACTATATGCACTGTGAGAGATCTTATTTCCCAAACACCTCTTTGCCAATGCTTCTTCCTACACCATGTTTTCAAAGGGAATTTCCATTAGTTAAATACTAAAAACTAGTGTGCAATCACTATAATCTGCAAATGGGTGGCAGGACTTAGCACGGTATATACCCATATAAAAAATGACTGAAAGTCTACTTTCCTGTCTGAAAGTGTTTACCAGTACAAAAACTGCCTGTAGGTTCCTACCCTTGAGATTTCATTCTTAGATTTTTCAACTCAGATCATAATTGCCTACAAGGCTAACTGTGGATCAGGTACTGTAGGGCGTTGGCCTCACTAGGGAATGTACTTCGTTGCACTGAAACTGCAAAAAGCCTACATTTTATTTATTGATAGCAGTGCAAATCCATACTTCAATATACCACTACAGGACATACAAGAGCTTCTGCATTTCATTTTTGTAAAGATTTCTTCCTTTTCCTTGCCCATCTGCCTTTTTCTGTATCTTGTTCTGTTTACTTTACCATAATGCCTGCACAGCAAAATTAAATTTGTTAGAGCAACATTGCTAGAGTAACACTTTAAAGTGTCTTTATGATAATGTCACTAAAAGATTAATGATTTTCATCATAGCTTGGTTTTTGAGATAGCTCACAATGAGGCACACAGTAGAAAAATAAAACTGATTAATTGTAATCCTGAGGAAATATCTATGTGCTGGAAGTCACTGGTCATTACTACAGGTTTTAATAAGTCATCTGGGATTGCAAACATGTCACTCATTGGAAAGCATAAAATAATACTCTAAGATGGGTGTTAAATGAGGCAGGATATGGAAGATAACAGTCAGTGGATAAGAAAAAAACATACAGGTAAAGAAAAGCTGTTGTGTAAATGAATAACTAGAGAAAATCTTAAAATCAGTGGAGCCATACAGACTAGAATGCTTACTTTGCACTTAATATGGTACTGTTCCTTTTTAATATCCTTGCTTCACAGTGCTTATGTTTCTTACAAGGGGTATATTGCAGGTAGAAATGAAAGGAACTATATCATAGATAGATAGATAGATAGATAGATAGATAGATAGATAGATAGATAGATAGATAGATAGATAGTGCCACACATGGTAATCAGAGGAGCACCCACTGGGCTCATCAGAGGCATGTCATACCATCCCAGGATGACAGAGGGCACTATTGCTAACCATGTAATCTTCTTTTCTCTCCACAGCTCCAAAAAAATTGCCTCCAGAGGGCAACTGATTCTGTCCCTTCCATTCAGAGCACTATAAAACCCAGTTGTTGGCTCTCCAGAAAGAGGGTGTCTATCATTGGACCGAGCTAACTGCAAGACAGATGATGTGCACCAATGACAGCTACTTTTTGCTTTTTGAGGTTGACTCCTTTTATTTTAAAGTTCACTACTGAGACTGCACCATTGCATGCTGTTTTTTTTTTTTAAATTAACAACTCAGTTGGCATCCCAACTTTTTATATTTCTGGGCTGTGTCATTCCCCAACTTGACATGGTGTGTGTACGTTCCTAACCGTAGTCTTTGTGTATTATATTTCTGTGCACAATTCCTGCTTGTGCTGGCTCATAATATCAGCAAGTTTAAAACCTTTTATAGCACATCACATGACAGAAAGCTGTTTCTTTACATTGAATCTTTTATGTTCAACTTCACAGAGTCATCTGGTTTGTTATAGTTTGTGGCTTCTGTACCAGTTGTTCACCATCATTTCATCATTTTTCTATCACAACTGCATCCATGAGACAAACTTCATGCCCCGCAGCTTTAATCCACCATGCAGAATTGCTAACATGTGACAGGCAGTCTTGCTGATGAAATGGTAAAAACTAAACAGATAAAAAATGCTTTATCCCATTTATGGAAAAAAAAAAGTCTCATAATTATTACTGACATGTTTATGCTGCAAAATTGCTGGCCAGTCACTCCACATTTTTACTTCAGTCAGTTATACTAAAACAATGTTGAACACAGTGCTGAATAGTATTCTACAGGGTAACAAAAAAAATCCAAAGAATGAGTGGCTTATTTACAGAACGATTTGCAGGTGGGATCCTCCCATTGTCTGTCGACAGTCAGCTGTTGGGAGATTTCAGTTACAGCACACTTTCTTGTGAATCATTTCCTTCTTCTGGCTGCACTTCAGCCTGAAATGATCAATCAAGAGGAGGCCTCCGCTTTCATTTTCACACCACGCTCAGGAAGGACATGCACCAGCCAGTTCAAATAGGTAAGGCACTCTGACATTTGTGAAAATTTGAATTCAGAAAAGACAGCAAAGAGGCAAGAAGAGAAAGGCTTAGAACACAGTGGATTTGGACTAAATATGTCTGGATCAAGCTGAAAGCAGCTGTCTATCTAGTTTTTTCAATCTGAAAATAAGTTACAGATATGTTTTTCTTGGTATCACCGAATCTTAAAAAAAACAATTACATATGTTGGCAAAAGTAATTAAGAGAATAAATAAATGTGAAATACTTGAGTACTAGGGATTCAAAACAGTGGCTTAGTGGGTCTTTATAAAGGCCAATGCTAATATGCAGAGCACCCCAGACAGAAGCTCTTCATTTCATTGTTCACAGAGTCAGAACAAGCAGGACATGGGGGAAGGGCCTTTAATTTTTCATGGGTATTATGTCACATTTCCTTGTAGTGGATAAGTTAAAAAAAAAAAAAAGTTCTTTGGGTGGCACTTTCAGCCAAATGAGTAATTCTTTTAGGTTACCACCTTCTTGACTTGTGGCTCCCTTTACCTTGACAATATGTGTGCTCGTTTAATTTGTCCATGGAGGTGTTATTTGTACATGTCTTCAAGAAAGCTGTCAGTATCTTAATGAGGTGTGGCCTAGGAATTTAGGAATTTCAGACAAGGGGGGTGGGGGTTGGGACTGTGGGTATCATAGGGACTTCACAGTACGGTAATGAGAATTACAATAAAAATAAATGATTACTTGCAGTGTGGGGCTGAGGCAAACAGGCAAACCTTTGATCCTTTGCTTTTTTTAAAGAAATATCACTGCTTTAGTTATTCCACTGGAGTCAATGAAAAACTTAATGATTAGCCAAGATATGTTGCAGAGATAACAAAAAAACGACCAAAGATTACAGAGATTGGATGTTTTTTTTTTGTTTTCAACTTTTGGTATCATTCCTTCCTCAGTAATATCATGACCACTGAATAAGCACCCATAAACAACAATACATCCACCTATTCCCATTTTTGTTAAAATGTACATTATCTACTGTATATGCATATTTGATTTTAGTTCATAACAACTAGTATACTGTAGATTAGAAAGAAATTCAGTGCATCTTTTTATTTAGATAAGGCAAAAACCCTCCTCTAGAGTACTAACCTAGAGAGCAGATATGAAGCAAATCCATCAAAACTACTGAAATAAAAAAAAGCTTGGTAACAGCTGAACATGCTTAATTAATTCAGGTTACTAGTGATAAATTCCTGTAACATTTTAAAGACATGTTGATAGATCCTTTGTAAAGTTACTTTGACTTTTTCTAATAGTAAGTAAAATATGACATTCTCTTTCCTTTCAGTTGGTGGGTTAGGTTTCATCCAGTTCAATAAGGAGCTGCGTGGCAGCAGCAGTAACTTCACTGTGCCATCCCTGCAGAAAGAAACACGCTGAATGCTTCATAAAATATTTTATAATATTTATAGATAATAGAATAAATAAAAAATATTTGTTATCTCTTGCCCTACATGTACCTTCAGTGCCTTTACTCTGTGTTCTTCTCTGTGTGTTTGAAGCACGTTCCCATAAAGTTTGTTTCTCAGACATTGTCATTATTTTTGAGACGTCTTTCTTACCTCCTGTTTGATTTTATACTTACTGTCATTGAAGCCGGCTCTCTCAGTGTGTTTCATATACCTTTACTTCTCCTCATGCATCTCACACTCGCCCTTCCTCTTTTGTCGTGTCACCACAGTCAAACTGAGTTAGGGACTAGACACACAGGCCTATATATAAATATATATAAAAATCTATTTACAGTATATGGAATGTATATTTTCTATTACTTATATACTGTATCTATGTTATGAAGTACAAACTGATCTTCTCTGTTATTTTTGGTATTTATTCATTCTTATTTTTATCCATTCCTAACTTATTTTTCATTTCTTCAAACCTTTTCTTTTACATTTTATAAAGCACTTTGAGCTGTTCTCATTATTGCTTTCAAATCGTAATCCAGATCAGTTTTCCCTTTGTTCCACAGCCAAGACATGTTCCTAAACTATATAAATATTAAAAGAATGGAAAAGTATGACTATATTATGCTAAGGTTTGCTGGTATCCTGCTAATTGTAAGAAGCTGGAACAAGGACATAATATGGCTAACTGCTGTGCCACCGTGCTGCTTCTTAATAGTTCTTTTGATACAAAAAAATCTTCTTCAGGAGCCATTTGTTATTTTTATTTAATCTTTTTATTTTTTACAATTAAACCTGTTGTTTTTTTTTCTTCTTGGAGGTGCTCTAGAACTACATTTTACATGTTGCTTGCCTGAATCTCTGTCTAAATATCCACACATTATCTGTAGAGTGAATTAGCCAAATAGATATGCGTTTTTTGCATTGTATAGAAGAAATTGTGTCATTTTTTAAGCATGATTTCTTATTGTTCAAGTTGTTATTATTTGTATTTTTTAATATACAATACTGTTTGCAGTCAGTGACTAATTCATGATTGAAATGGAACCCATTTTTAACTTTACTTCTTATTTATGTCTGCCTGAATCTGACTCTTGTTTGTGGGTTTCAAAAATGCTAGTGTATGTGTGTATTTCTTATTAGTTCACAGCAGTAAGTTTCAGTTTGTAAAAAATATGGAAACTTAAGCAGAACATGCCTCATTGTTTCATATTGTTTCAATAGATGCAATTTTATAAATTCTGCCAAAATACTTTATAAACAGTAATCAGTTTATGAAGAACAAAGAAGCTTGTTCATTGCATGTTTATACAAATATAAAAAGGGGCTTCTTCTTTAAAAGGCACAGGATTTAACTAAGTAATGGTGAAGCCTCTTTTTGCTAGCAAACCAAAGAAGTCAAATGCAGTTGTTTGTGGTAAAGTGAATAGGCAGGAAGAACGTCTTAGATAAGCAATGCAGCATAACCTAGTTTTAAACTCCAGAATAGAGTGACAAGGAATCGCGACGCCTAGTGCAAGTAAGAGTTTGCATGAGAAGAATGAATTCAGCTCAAATTAAAAGCTGGTCTGAAAACCACCAAAAGTTAACACTCCTCAGAAACAGAACCTAACTGATATGGGTGTTTTCATTCTGTTCAGTTTCAGGCTAATGACTTATTTGAAATTTAAATAATGTGTAATAACATATAACAACACTGCTTTTAATTTTAAAGGCACCAATGATAATATAAATTTTTATTTTTACTGTCATGTCTTCTTTGAGACTTTTATTACTTTCTTTTTTTAATATTGCAAGTGATTAGCCCAAAACCGAAGAGGTCCAATTCAATCTACTGTAGCTTTAACTTTAACATACATGTATTTTATGAAAGTAAAATTCTCACGGGCAAAAATAGAATTAATTTGGAGTTTACTTACAGTTCTAAAGTATACAACAATTAATTTCTAAAAAATGTACACCTGCTGTTACTTTCCAGAGCTAAACTTTCTAATCTTGACCAATTTATTTGAAAAATTTCCTTCTCCTGCTCCATTAATACAAAATACACACTGCTCTAAAAATACAAGGAACATGTAATTACACATCAGATTTCAATGAATGAAACATTCAATTGAAAAATCTTTTGTTGAGTAATACTGTGTTATTCATTGAGAACAAAGAGATGTAACAGCGGTCAATGAAACCAAAATCACCAAGCCAATGAAGGCTGGATTCAACATTACACCAAAAAAGTCAAAAATTGAAAACACAGGTTGATTCAACTTGCGTGAATTTCATCATGGCAACTCATTATGCGACTCAGTAGTATATATGGGCCCTATGTGCCTGTATGCACTTCCAACAATGCCTGGGGATGCTACTGAATGGCGTCCTGAGGAATCTCCTCCCAGACCTAGTTCAGGGCATCAGTGAGCATTGTCCTGCACCAGGAGTAACCCATGACCCACTGTACCAGCCTTAGATGTGACAAAGGCTCTGAGGATTTCATCTCAGTAAATAACAGCAGTCAAGAGTACCATTCCCTAGAATGTGGAGGTCAGTACAACCCTCCAAAATATCCCTTCCCAAACCATCAATGATCCTCCGCCAAACTGGTCATGCTAGATGACATTGCAGGCTGCACAATGTTCACCACATCACCCCCACCCAGATGTCTATCACATGTGTTCAGGGTGAACCTGCTCTCATCTGTGAAGAGAATGGGGCACCAGCTGTGGTATTCTCTGGTGAGTGCCAATTAAGCTGAATGGTGTTGGGCTGCGAACACAGGTCCCACTACTGGATGTCGGGCCCCCATGCCACTCTAATGGAGTTTGTTTCAGAGAGTTTGGTAAGAAACATACACACCAGTAGCCAGCTGGCAGTGCTTCCTTTGTTTCTCCTCGCACAGAGGAGAAGATACTGGTCCTGCTGCTGGGATGATCCCTTCTATGGCTCTGCCCACCGCTTCTTGTCTAATGGCCAATCTCCCAGTATCTCCTCCATGCTCTTGAGACTGTGCTGGGAGACACAGAAAGCCTTCTTGTGATGACATGAAGGACCTGGACTACCTGCGTAACCTGAATTAGCCGCAGGTACTGCCTCATGTTGCCACTAGTGACAAAGACACTAGCAAAATGCAAAACGAAAGAAGAATCAGAAAGGAGGAATAAGGAGGGAGCAATTATCTGTGGCCACCACCTGCAAAACCATTCCCTTTTCGAGGGTTGGCTTGCTGTTGCTTCTCCAATGCACCTGTTGTTAACTTTTATTTGCACCAAAGCTGGTGAAGCTGATTCACAATTCCCTTATACTTCCTTACTGGACAGATTGCTATTCCTGAAGCTTAACTGACTTGGTGTTAGACTGCGATGATTAAGTGTTCTCTCAATTTGTTTCAGCAGTGTATTTGTTTCTATCAGTAAATATTTTTTAGTAGACAGTAACGGTAATGATAATGTGCAGTAAATACACTTGATTTGAGCATTCCTAGTTTTCATCCTCTTTCTCTGTATGTTTATCATTCGTTTGCTCAGAGGCTGATGTGCTTGCTGCTTCCTGAGCAGCTCTTCTTTTCTCCACCCTAGCAGCCCGCTTCTTCTCTTCTTTGGTCGGCATCTTTTTGCATTAAAACTGATTAAGTCAGTGTTTTCCTTAATTTTTCACTAAAGCTGGCACTTGAGGCAGATTGAAGACTTAAGAATGATTTAAGATATGAAGAGGTAGGGGAAGTGCTGGCGAAGGTGGTAGGGATGAGAACGGCACCCGTACACATGCACCACACGGCCGTCCTGCTGGCTGCTGCCAAGAGTTGATTCTACAATAAAATAAAATAAAAAGAGGAATAACCTTGGAGGTCAATCATCATCCAGAAAGTGGATAGTAGATGTCACATAGTGTATGTGTACCAAATTTCAGGTCAATAGTTTAAACACTTTGCGAGCTACAGGTGATTTAAAATCATGGATGGACAAATGGACAGCCACGGTAGCGTATTATATAAGAAGATTGTGCTGACTCATCCACCCAAGATAGCCTGAATTTTTGTTACCTCTTTAGGCATCAATTGCAAAGATCTATAAATGATTCTACTTTGATTCTACCATGGGTATTTTATCTTTCTATTATAAAAGGAAATCCTGCTACGACACATTCTCTGAGATAATTTAAAGTCCTGCGTGACAAGAGATTTTGAAAAGTCCAGCCTTCCTCTCAAACATTTACAACCACACACACGGTACAATCATTTCTCATTTGTGTGTATTATCAGACACAGTTCATGTGCTCTCAGCTCCTATTTATTTTTACATTTTACACATTTAAATTTGTTTATGAAAATTACTCAATTTCATCCGGTAAAGGAGCTTTTCTGGACAGTACTTTTAGACATACAATCTATTAGTTTCCTTCGATGTAGTCCACATTTTAATTGGAAATAAAAGACAAAGAGTAGAAGACAAAGTAAAACATCGTAAAGAGGTTCATAAATGTTGGCGCAATACACATGAAGAGGAGGTTAGAGATTATGAAAGTACTAAAATTTGAATGTCCTGAAAATATGATAGTAAAAATCGCATGAGCTCTAACAAACGGAAATTATTACTCTGTAAAAAATAACAGAACAGCGAAAAGAGATTGAATATATGGGCATAGGTTTTTTAATAGATGGAGTTTTCAATGAATGTTTTGGGGACCTCTGAATATGTCCTTCTGTGTTTTTATATATTAGAAAACAAGACTGCTTGCACAATAGCTTATAATGAAATCCAACTCAATCCAAGTGAAGAATACAATTTTTTCAATGAAGTGTTTTCTTCCATTACATTCTAAATAATTAAACAACTGGTCTGCATTATTTACTGCTGAAATTATAGCTTCACTTAGAGGCATTATGTTTTTGCTTAAAAAACAAGTCTGAACTGATACAAAATAATTCTGAACTTTATGAAGAATTATTTTTAGCTTACTGTGGTCCCCTTTCTCCTGGCCCATCCCTACTTTTAATGGTTCTTCCCAGTTTAGTTCCTTAGGGTATTTTAACATAATGCTGAAAATGTCTATACATCTCTTTTTAAATTGTACTCTTCCAAAAAATTGTCCTTGGGGTGTTCAAAATATACTTTTTTGAAATTAAATGTAAGAGTATATATGGGGCAGCAACATTAACAGTAAAAGTATTGCTCACAGCAGACCTCTGTCACTGAACTGTATTACAAACAGGTTAGAAAGAAGGCCAACTGAATTCTGTCAGACAGTAGCCATCCACTTGTTTCTAAATGTTAGCTGTTCCCATCAGCTTGCAGATTTAAGTTTCTGAGGGAAAACAGCTACAGAAGTTAGAACTCTTTTATTCCTATAGCAATAAGCATTTTGAATTCTGTTACTTGTAGCAATGCTGCTGAATTCTAAATTCTGAATTATTACTTTGTGTACAGTTGAAGGTAACTGCTCTTCTTCCTGAGTGTATGCATTTACTATAACACTATTTTTCAGTTGTTGTGTCTTGCATTATTTTTTTGTATCTGTGTAGTAATGCCTTATCTTTTTGTACTTGCCTGCTGCATACAACTTTCCCTCTGGGATAATAAAAGTCTACCTAACCTAACCTACATGATGGTGCAGTTGTAAAGTTGTAATGCTGCCCCTTTGCAGTAAAGAGACAGGGGTTCATGTCCTGGGTGCTATCAGCATAGAATTTGAAAGTTCTCCTCTGGGTGTTCCAATTTCCTCCCACAGTCTAAAATCATTCAGGTTAGGTGGACTGGCACTGCTAAATTTGTCTGTGTCTGTGTGTGTGTGTGTGTGTGTGTGTGTGTGTGTGTGTGTGTGTGTGTGTGTGTGCATGTGTATGTGTATGTGTTTGTTCACCTTATGGTATCCAGGGATTGTTCCAGCCTGATGTCTGCTGTGATAGACTCCAGCCTCCCAGTGACATTGCTTTGGATAAGTGGGTTTTGAAAATGGATGGATGGCTAGTATAAACAGTATATTATGTTTAGTGTTTTGCTAAAGGTTTAGTACCCCAGTGTTCTTACATATGTCTCAATTATTACAGAATGTTAAGTCAAAGCAGGGTTCCCCTTATTTTTGTACTTGGGCACACCAATATGAAAATCATTCATTAATTATATTTTGTATATCTCTATCCTTGTGACCCTTGTGATTTTATGACATACTATATAAATTTCGTTTATTATTATGAAAAATGATTAGTGGTAGTTGGTCTATAGCACTGTCTGTATCTTGCCTTTATCTTGACAGTTTCCTATATTAATTAAAATTAAAAATGTTCCTATACTTAATCTCTAGAATTGCTACACTCCATTCCAACCCATCTTTGCTTATACAGCATATTCCCTCAGGCATGATCCATCATCTTGTTCTTGCAGACCTATGTGCCATTCTGTCAGACTCTTTCTGCTACTTTAACTTTATAAAACTTTATTTGTCCCAAGGGGGTATCTTTTAGAGAAGTTCAATAAACAAATAGATAAAAATAATCAATGCACAAATTTCTTAAAGGAAAACTCTGACATTGCTACAGATAAAAAGATCATATGCAGTTAGGCATTAGAAAGGTGTATTGCCATTGGTATAACACAGCTCCAGTAGTGTTTCTTTACACACTTCCGCTGAATAACTCATTGGCCAAAAGTACTTAATGTTATTAGCATGTCAGAGAGAGGATGTGCAGCATTTGTCATAATGGCACTCAGTTTTATCTTCATTCCCTCTTTATTACTAACTCCACTGAGCTAAGAGTGCATCCCTGTGGTGTAGCGGGTCCACAGCTCAAGTCAATAAAGCCACTTATTAAATAAATAGTTGCCACACTCGTGGCTTAGAGAGGGGGTATGTTAGCAGGTTTCTCGGGTGAATTCCTGATGCGGGTAGTCCTCGCTTAAGTGCACAGTTGAGGAGTCATCCGCATCCGTAATTGATGCCAAAAGCTGCTAATTGTCACATGTGATCCATCTCCCCGTGTTAAATAATATAAGTGCGAGGCGGCTAAGGGGGAGAAGGGAAAATGACGAAATGGCGGTTACAGGAGGAGGAGAAGAAGAAGGCAGGAAGCAGGGAGGAGAAAGCCGGTGCATGATTGAGCGAATGCTCGCTCACTATATAGAGTGGTTGGCAACTGGACAGTGAGCCCTCATGGGTTGTTTGGCCGGCACCCAGGGCACTTGGTAGTGGGAGTGACCGGAAGGCGGATGGCTCACCACGTAAGGCCAAGAAAGCAGTGGGAGTTGGGACTTGGGAAGTGAAAGCACCAGCGTGAGCGTCCTGGTCGCTGGGGAGACCAAGTCACAGTCTGATGATGCCCAACGGAGCCAGGGGATCGGAAAGGCGAACAGACCAGCAGTAGAAGGCAGAAAGAAGGTCAGCTGCAGGTATGGTGGCTCCCCTGGTGCATAGCCTGGCCGGGAGAAGCAGGGGGGTCACCAGCAGAAAGGCACCGGGATCTTTTTTTAAAAGGGATTTTTTTTTCTGTTATGTTTTTAACCTCCAGTGTTCATTCATTTTTATTGGATTATTTATTTATTTATTGAATCATTTTTGAAGCACTGCACTTTGGACACTATTTGGTTTTGTTTGTTGATTTTAGTAAAAGCGCTTTTGCACTTTTTGCACCATCCCCTTGCTTCATTGTTGTGCCTCACTGTCCAGCTCATCGGTGACATTACCGACAGTGTTGAGTTCAGAGCTTCCCAGAAGCAAGATGAGAGCATGGAGTGGAACCCGCATCATCAAAATCCCATAGCAGAGCCTGCCCTTCAAATTTGCTTTCAACTCAGTGGGCCTTTTTTGATGTGATGTGACCAGCATCACATTTGCCAACGGAGAATTATAAGAAGTGTAAAGGATGTCACTACCTACATTAAAGGAAGAGTCTCCTCTGCTCTTTCTTATTTAGTTCATTTGTGTTACAAGATCACTTCAACCCATCATTGATATGAACTCCCAAGAACCTGCAGCAATGTACACCCTCCTTATCCACTTCCTGAACACTGACCAGACATAGAGGCCCTTTGGTGTGGCTAAAGTCTATAACCATTTCCTTGGTTTTGTTGGTAGTTAACTTTGAGACAATTCTCTTTGTGCTAAGAATCAAAGTCCTCCACCTAACTCCTATACTCATCCCCTTTGTCTATACACCCCATTAGTACAGAATCATCTTGAGAATTTACACAAGTGACATGACCTGCTGTTAAAATTTTAATTCAAGGTGTAGACAGTGAATAGGAAACAGGACTAATCCTTGTGGTGCTCCAGTGTTGCTCACATCCATACCAGAGACACAGTCTTTGAGTCTCACAAACTGTGGTCTGCTGGACAGATAGTCCTTTATCCAAGACACCATGGGCTCATGTACCCTGCATATCTCTGAGCTTGTTCCTTACTGAATGTTACTTTAAGGCACTGGAGGAATCAAAAATCATAGTGCTGCCAGCCTTGTCAAGATGGGAATGAGCCTTGTGGAGTAGATAGACAATTGCATCTTCTACTCTAAATTTGTTTGTATAACCAAACAGCATTGGGTCCAAGTAGTTTTTCATAAGAGGATTCTGATAGCCTTGGACCAGCCTCTTTAAGGTCTTCATGATGTGGGATGTAAGGTCCACTGGTCTATCATCATTAAGGTAAAAAGGAAACTGCCTTCTTAAGAACTGGAACAAAACAGGATATTTTCCATAGTGGCAGTGCTGTCTGGAGCTTTAGTGACACACTCAACCAGTAAAGCTTTAAATGCCTAATAAATACAAATGATACATCATTCTTCTTCTGCTTCTTTCAGCTGCTCCCTTTAGGGGTTGTCACAGCGTGTTCCATGTCTTCCTGTCCACAACATCTTGCTCCGTCACAACCATCACCTGCATGTCTTCTCTCACCACATCCGTAAACCTTCTTTTAGGCCTTCCTCTTTTACTCTTCCCTGGCAGCTCTCTTTTTGGCATCCTTTTCCCAATCATGCTGTATTTCAGCCAACAAGTTATTCAGCAGAATTGTGCCACAAAATGCTACTGGGGCTCCTTTATGTCATTGGCAGTATAATAAATACAAATGATACAACATAATTCTTCTTCTTCTGCTTCTTTCAGCTGCTCCCTTTAGGGGATGTCACAGTGAATCATTTTGTTCCTTGTCTTCCTGTCCACTACATCTTGCTCTGTCACAACCATCATCTGCATGTCTTCTCTCACCACATTCATAAACCTTCTTTTAGGCCTTCCTCTTTTACTCTTGCCTGGCAGCTCTATTTTTGGCATCCTTTTCCCAATCATGCCTTATTTCAGCCAACAAGTTATTCAGCAGAATTGTGCCACAAAATGCTACTGGGGCTCCTTTATGCCATTGTCAGTAGGCCTGCACAAAACCTCATGCGACTATAACTGCCAAGTCAGAGGTTTTTCTTTCTATCAAGCTTCTTTAAAAAGACAAATTTCACCGTGAGAATATATTAAGCTAATACAATGTATTAAAACTGTACACTGTTGCCCCATGCATTGTTACATTAAAAATTAACAATATTGCTGTACATAGAGTTTATAGGATCATTTATTAGGGTCATATCTGGTGTTTTGTGTCTGATTGAACAGTTGGCATAAAACAAATCAATTTATTTTTCCTTTTTCAATTATCTTGAGCCTCTGAGGTTTTTGTTCTCCAGGATCACTATAAATTATTTCCTCTCCATTCATTCCAGTTACTCTAAGCTTAATACAAACATTTGTATTTTTATATACTAACAGAGCAGAGTGTTGGTTCCCCATTTGCCCTCTGAATAGCTCAGTTGAAGTGTATGTGAGTGTGCATGCACAGACAGACAATACTTAATAACACTGTCTGCACGTTTCATTGAATGCATCAGAATAAATGTTCTTAATCCTACTTTTTGTAAAAATTGATTGATTTGTATGGAATGATTGCAATAAAATTAATAAAATTTAAAAAAAAAAAGAATAAATACAATCAATGGATGGATGGATGATTAATTATACATTATGATATACTTTCATCATACTAAAGCACCCAATTTAAAATCTTTATCTATCTATCTATCTATAATACGACCAGGAGCATCCAGTGTTGCTTGGGTAAGTAATTATAAGGCAGAACTATTTCCATCCATCCATTTTCCAACCCGCTATAACCTAACTACAGGGTCATGGGGGTCTGCTGGAGCCAATCCCAGGGCGCAACACAGGAAAAAAACTCCGGGCAGGGCGCCAGCCCACCGCAGGGTATGGAAATACACACACACTAAGGACAATTTAGGATCGCCAAAGCACCTAACCTGCATGTCTGGACTGTAGGAGGAAACCGGAGGAAACCCAAGCAGACATGGGAGAACATGCAAACTCCACGCAGGGAGGACCCAGGAAACGAACCCGGGTCTCCTAACTGAGAGGCATCAACACTACCCACTGTGCCAACGTGCCGCCCTGCAGAACTATTCATCCTTTATAAATACTGTTTGTTAAAGGATACTTTCCCAGAGACAAAAAGAACTGCATCAATTTTTTCAATGAAGATTTTCAATAGCTCATGGTAGTTCAGATGAGGGCTGTATGTAAATACAGTCAGTCAGTCATTTTCCAACCCAATCTATCCTAACACAGTGTCACGGGGGTCTGCTGGAGCCAATCCCAGCCATCACAGGGCAGGAACAAATCCCGTGCAGCCAGCACAGGGCAGGAACAAATCCCGGGCAGGACACACACACTAGGGACAATTTAGGATCACCAATGCACCTAACCTGCATGTCTTTGGACTGTGGGAGGAAACCAGAGCACCCAGAGGGGACCCACGCAGGCACGGGGAGAACATGCAAACTCTACGCAGGGAGGACCCAGGAAGCGAACCCAGGTCTCCTTACTGCGAGGCAGCGGTGCTACCTCTGCGCCACCCTATGTAAATACACTCGTTTTGAAATGTCCTTGCTCTTCATCTGCTCTTGATGCGGCAGCTCTGGTCCTTTTGTCTGCTTGTCTGGCAATAGTGTGTTCTGGTTTTTCACTTGCTCTTGACACAGCAGCTCTGGTCCTTTTCTATGCTAGTGTCATTTTAGTTTGTACTGAATCTTCACTTGCTCTGGATGTAACAGCTCTAATTCTTACCTTTTCAAGTCTGATTTCTCTGTCGGGAGTTTTACTTAGTCCTTGAGATGGACGGTGGAAGACATTTTCCTCATTGCAGTCCTTTTCTTAGGAGGCATAATTTTGCCAAAAAATGAAATACTGAGAAAAATCAAAAAGGCACTGTCCTTAAAATTCACTATCATAAAAAAGAAGCCCAAAGTCACCCAAAGGGTCAAAAGTTTGTGTTCCATAGTAGTCTATTGTCCTCACAAAGTGGGATATATACGTGCAAAATTTTGAGATAGGGTCAAGGGTGTGAATTTGTATAGGATTAAATTCATGGTGAATACGTGGTAGGATAGAGTCAAGAGTTGCTGCTTTATGGATCCAATTTGCTGGGTTTGAATCTTATGCTCAGATGTTGTCTGTGTGTAGCTTTTGCATGTTCTCCCTGTGTCTCTGTAGCTTTTCTACAAATTTGAAAACTGCATTCTCCAAATTTCCTCCCATATGTCCAAGTCATGCAAGATATGTTTATTGGCAATTTAAAATTGTCCCTGCATGAATGTGGGTGTATTCATTGACCATGTATTGGACTGGCCCAGTCCAGTAATATTTCCTTTCTTGTGCCCAGTGCCAACTGAACCTGGAATTGGTTTAAGCAGGTTTAAGAATGGCCTGATTGTATTTACCATTTCTTAACAGTGTGGTTCTCCATATATTAAAGACCTGACCTAGTAAGCCTGAGGGCTATGTGTCCTTGTCATGATTCACGTTGAGATGCTAAGCACATCACAACATTTGTAAGCTTTATAAATATTTTTGTTAACACTGCATAGGTCTGAGCGAGATGCAATAAACCACCAGGCTGCTGGTTCAGTTATATAACGGCCCTATATTACCCTAAGCAAGTCATTTAACCTGCCTTATGATGTGTTTCTTAAAATGCAATGTTGAAAAATGTATCATTATATGACTCTAAAATATGAGAAGTTGTATAAACAAAAGGAGACAACTGCATCCATCAAGCCTCTTTGAATAGCTAATAGCTAAGTTGTTCCAGAACCTCATTCAAACACTGTGCTGTTTAAATGTTTTGAGATTTCTGTTTCAATAGATGGGTAGTTTATTTCACTATTCTACAACTCTTTGTATAAAGAAGTGCTTCCTGGTTTCAGTCTCATGTATTTCCCTTTAATTTGCAGTCTCAATTACACGATTCACTATTTAATTGTAACTTATGATAAATCAAGTTTATCAAAGCCTTTGAGTATTTGAGGACCTGGTTGAATGAGATCCTGGAATAAAGCCCTTTATCTGGAAAAAAACTATCCAAATGGTGTTTGCTGTATAAGGCTATTTAATGATATAACATTAAAAACTGACTATACTTTGTTACTGTGTAACAGACAACATAAAATATTAAACATTATCTAACTGTATACTGGAGGGAGTTGAATTAATTTGTAGAAGACTATCTGACACCTTCCTCTAATCCCTTGCATTGCACCCTGTTATTGGCATTTGTAGGTCCACTAATATCTAACCCACATATTCTGTTTAGTGATCGTTGGTTTCATACTGCATCCTGACCAGCATCAGTTACAACACCGAAAACAGCCCTGGACAGGGGGCCAACTCGTTCCACATCACATTTATACACATGCCCACACTTAATCATACGGGAGCTGTGAAGATTTTCCAATTAACCTAACAAACACACACACAAACATATACCTTAAGGGGAAAAGAGCAGGCTTAGATTTGAAACCAGAACTATAGAAATGTGAGGCATGACTGCCCTTTTAAAGGAAATTTAATTGGGCTTATATCCATAATTATTTACCATTTTACTCCCTAAAATGCCCTACTCTTTACTCTAATGTACAGTTGCCACTGCTATAATGCAGCAAGTACAGAGTTACACTGAAATCTCTGAGGGCCTATCTCATTAGATTCTACTGCTACAAGCATAATAAGGCCTGCCTTATCAGATTTCAAGTCAACAAATAGCTGAAAGTGTACATGCTCTGTGTAAGCCAAAACACAGAGAAATCACCCAGAACACATGAGAATGCAGAAAAAAGCAAACCATTGCTAAAGATTAAATTCTGCTCACACTGGATCACAGCAAACTGAGGTTAACAATCCTAATAACTTTTCCTGAGTTTTTGCTATATGTTAATTCAGTTTACTAGATGATAATCACTTTCCCCAAGTTCTTTTTAATGAATGTTAAAACATCTCTCCTTATAATTTTTATTTCTTAAAAAAATATTTTTGACTCCTGTTACCGAGTGAAGGAAAATGATAGTTATAATTTTTCATTAAGACAAGCACTGTAGCAAAAAGTGATTCATCAAATACTGAGAACCACCTTTCTTTGCCATTTTTATCTATGCCCAAAGACAGAATGTTCACAAAATATAAGAAAAATATTTATAAAAAAAAAAAAGATCCAGGGTAACACAAAACTGTAAGTGAAGAAATGGAAAAAACATTTTTCAGCTGTTCCACCGCAAGTTCTGCTCTTATTTAACTGGTCCAGTAACCCGAATAAAGCATCTCATTCTGTCTTGGCTACATCACCTCCCAATCACCAAGCCTATGTACCCAAACACCTCCTGATTAACTAATTTACTTTATTACAAGGACTGTATAGCACAAACCAAATCTAACTATTATACTCAGTTAATTTCTTGTAATAAATGTAACACCAAGTCTTTGTTTTCATTAATTAATAATGTTACACAACCTCCAGATTCTTTACCATCTCAACTTTATTCGACTGCTTTCTGTAATTCTCTTATGCCCTTTTTTAATAAGAAAATCCAGAGGATACAGCAGCACCTCGGTCCAGATTCTCTCTGTATTTCTTTTGAACTACACCCCCTTCACTCTTTTTCTTCTTTCCAGCTTCCCACTTTCTCAGAAATCTCAGATCTCATCTGTAAATCTAAGTCATCTACTTGTCAGCTGGACCCCCTCCCTACAGTTCTGGTTAAAGCCTGCTTCTACTCTTTGGTCCCTCTCATTTCTGCCATAATTCACTTTTCTCTCACGACTCAATTCATTCAGCTTAAAACTTTCACATCCCAACCCACCGCTGTTACTTCAGGCCTCTGTCCTGGGGCCTCTTCTTTTTATTATTTACCTTACTCCGCTTGGCAATATCTTTTGTAAACATTACATTATTTTTTTACATTAATGTTATGCTGATGACACCCAGCTTTACCTTGCTAGTAAACCCACCTCTTCCTTTCCACCATCTTCACTTATTGACTGTATTGCTGAAATTAAATCCTGGTTTTCTTTGAATTTTCTTAAATTAAACAGTGACAAAACTGAGGTTCTCCTCATTGGCTCAAAATCATCATTATCCAAAGCCGATAATCTTTCTCTTGTGATTGATAACTTCGTTGTTTCCCCCATCACCTCAGGTTAACAGTCTGGGTGTCATCCTTGATAGTTCTCTATCTTTCCAATCTCACATTAATAACATTACCCAGTCTGCTTATTTCCACCTACATAATATTAATCGCATCCGCCCCTTCATAACTCCACATAGCACTGCCCTTCTTGTTCACAGTCTTGTTACTTCTCGTCTGGACTACTGAAATTCACTCCTCTTTGGTCTCTCTAATAAATCTCTTCATAAGCTTAAGCTAGTCCAGAATTCTGCAGCTCGCATCATTACTTGAACTTCATCTGTTCACCATATTACTCCAGTCTTGCAGCAGCTTCATTGGCTCCTGATTAAGTTTCGAATTGATTTTAAAATTCTGCTATTAACATTTAAGGCCATTCATAACCTCGCCCCTCCATATCTGTCAGACCTTCTTCATGTTGCCATTCCCTCCCGTAACCTTAGATTCTCTTTCTCTATCCACCTGACTGTACCTCTCGCCCATCTAACCTCCATGGGGAGCAGAGCATTCAGCTGTTCTGCTCCCAAGCTCTGGAATTCATTACCTACTGAACTCAGAAATATCGAATCATTTTCAACCTTTAAATGTAAACTTAAAACGCATCTGTTTAAAATGGCTTTTTCTTTATGATTACAGTGGTCTTTTTTGGTTTAATTTTTATATCTTCTGTTTTTTTCTGATGTTTTAAGTTGTTTATAATGTGTCTTTTTATTTATTTATTATTTGTTCGGTGTCCTTGAGTTCTCAGAAAGGCGCCTTGTATAAATAAAATGTATTATTAATTTCTGGTTATTTATAGCCTGTGTTAGGATTACATTATAACATAACAATGGACATAGCTCTTACTTTGGGCCCTCTCTTGCACTAGTGTTTTATGTGCTGCTGTAGGAGTGTGTGGATTGCCCTTTAGTTTTAATAAAGTACCATCTATCATCTAATGTTGTTCAGAATTACTTCTCATGTTTTCCTTTAATTATCTCCTAATGTATTCGATGTAGTGCAGTGACCACACAAGATAAGAAAGAACGGTGATGAAAGTTATAATCCTTTAATTGGAGCTCAACATAATGAAAAACTGCGATACATTTTTTTAGTTTACTGTACATAAAGGTTAACATTTTGCTTAGGAAAATGAAAAGCAGAATATCATCAATTTGAAGTAAGATACACATTTACAATTCAAATAAAAAGATGCAGATTAAAACCAGATTCCCAATAAATCAATGTATTATTAGTATTGTAATCTAAAAATCATTACCAAAATGTCAAATATGAAGACTATTAGACAATGACACACCACATCAAATAAAATCAGACTGTTCCACTTTACTATCACCTCCAAAACATGTATGCTGTACATTAGACTAATTGATCCAGGCAAGACAAGTGTGCCCTGCAATGGACTGATTCCAACCTTTCCCTCCATGTTGCCAGAATTGATTCCAGCTGCAAGCAGCACATTAAAACTCATTGTGGAGAACCAGATGCAGGAAATGGATGAATGGACAGGTGAAGCTTTTGACAAACAAAAAGTGTTATGTAATAGTCACATTTTAGCTGATGCCTTTAAATGGGAAATAACAATTGTACACCTCTCATGATGAGCTGGTTTCCATGGCACATACAGTACCTATTTCAGTGTAATCCCAAAACTCTTTAAGTCAAGGGTTTTTTTTTGATTCCTAGGTTGGTACAGACTGTTGGCCACAGTGACTGTCCATTTATTTTCTCATGCTTTTCATGAGATCTGTTAGGAAGACCATTGTTTTTGTGTTTTATACACTTACAACTCCCACTTTAGCTTGCAACGTAGGTTGACTGGTGACTACCGATTGTCATTTAGCGAGTGTGTTTGGGTGTGTGTATGTGGGAGTTACAGCAGGTTTGTCCTAGTGTTGCCAAAAACGGCTTTAGCTCCCATAGAACTGAATTAAGCAAGTCTCATAAATAATGGATTAGGCAGGTCAAATGAATTGCTGGATAGTTACAGCATAAAAAGATAGAGTGTTCTTCATTATGACAGAGTGGTACAACTACTTAAAAACTAAGGAAACTAGTTTTATGTAAAAGCCCCTCTTCTATCAATTAATGGCTAAAAGTGATATTCTACCATTATTAAAAACACAATAAGACAATAGTACTGCTGCTAGATGCCAAACTGTATTTACAATAAACAAAAAGTATTAACCAACAAATTAAATAATATATTGTCAAACCTACTTATTCCAGTTCAGTTTTTGGGTTTAGGATTGCAAATCCAGTTCTTGAGGTATTAGGCACCATGAAGACACCAACCCTGGATAGAGCACTAAGGCACACTCACACATAAAACCATACCCACTCATACACCTCAGGACTTAAAAGAAAGTCTCCAATTAATCTAACATAAAAATCTTTGAAATGTGATAGGACAACAAGAGAAAAAACTCACAAAGACATGGAGCAAAAGTATAATCTCATTACAGTGCCTAAGGCCAGGATTCAAACACAGACTCCTAGAGGTGTGGAACTGCTACACCACCATACCACACATCAAAGTATACAGTAAAAAGCAAATTAGACTAGAAATGACATTTCAAGAAAGACTGACGGAACACTCATTAAGATAGATAGATAGATAGATAGATAGATAGATAGATAGATAGATAGATAGATAGATAGATAGATAGATAGATAGATAGATAGATAGATAGATAGATAGATAGATAGAATAAAAAAATGTTTCACATAGTAATTAGGAAAACAAATCCTACAAAACCAGGAATAAAAAATTAATTTCATCCGCTATATACGCAGTCACATCAAAAAATGCAGTAGTTGGATGTACAACAATTAATAGTGCCATGCATCTCTCTCTTCATTACTTGATAACAACAGAGAAACAAGCAGAATAATAGAGCATTTTATATGCAGTAGGTCAAAAAATGTGTTAGAATGCACTTTACTTCAGTAATGATAGATCCTCATATTCAGTGTATACTTAGAACACCTAAATCAACTGTGCAAACAGAAGGTTAAACAACCTGACTTAACAAATCAAACTTTTAGTTTGGTGTAAAAAAAACACAATGCTGGGATAATGATCATGAGCTCAACGTGTTAGACTGTGTAGTCTTGCAGAGGTGTAAATGGTGACATTTACTGTTACTGTAAACTCATATCTTCTTGTCACAAAGGTTCAGACAGTAGCTTAACAGATACCATAGCACAGTGCACAGCTAACTCTACAGCCTAGCTGCAATTATTTTTTAAGATAAGCGAAGGTGTGTGTGTATAAAATCTTTTTTTTTTTTTTTTTTTTGTAATTCTATTTTTCATTTTTCTCCTCTGCGTTGATTTTGAAGTAGACTGTTGTACCTGTTATGCTATTGTTATTTATTTGATTAAGCAGCATGCCATTGTAGTGTTCTGCTTTCTAAAATAAAATAAAAAATATAAAAGATAAGACAAACATGTAGAAAGATAAAATATTTAATCATCCCCAAAGTGATCTTCATAAAGGTATTTATTTTATTGTTATTCTTTCTGTCTAGGATACAACAAATACAAGCTGCAGCACTCAGAAAACAATGAAAATACAACCCTCATTCATTTTCATTTATTAACCAGCCCCCCTTACCATGTGACCAGATCTTCCCAGCGTATTTGGTTAATAGTGCTACTCTAGTAACACATTAAAACTACATCATTGGGCAATGTATCTTAAGCAGCTATGCAGAATTTAAGGTGTGGTTGACTATGTCCCCAGAGTTGTGCAAATTCTCAATTCAACTTAAAAACTGGCCTCCTGTGGATCAGTGGCATTGTCATTTCAGATTTGCCCATCCCCCTAAAACTCTCCACAAAGCAGGCAGGCAGTTTGATACTGTGTTCAAGTTACAGGCTATCAAACATTCTTGATGTGTTTATAGTTACCAACCTGTCTTAATCAGTTCCTTTAAATTTCTAGGGCTGTTATATCCATTTCTTTATTTATTATGCTAATGTTTTGAGTCCAAAGATCAACATCAAAAAGAAAAAAGATTTAAGTTCTACCTAGTAAAAAAAGAGCACAGTTAATCTCACTAAATGACTAAATCTGAAAACGCTGCTTTTGTATTAAATTATTACATATTTCATACATGACAGGGTGACTACTGTTTATCAATCATGATTTCAAACAATATGGCAAATGAACAATGCATAAACAGAGATTCCTCTTAAGGAATCAGACAAAAACTCCCCTCCCCCTAGTTAGTATATAAATAACATACAGACTCTCTCACGACTCACTTCCTTAACATGGCTTAGCTGAACCAGTTACTTAGTAAGAGGGATGTTAGAAATCCAAGAAACACAAAAATGCATAGTATTCATTTAAAATTTGTGTGGATGTCAGTTGAGACACACCCTTTTGTTAGATATTTTGGTAGTTTCTACCAACAGTCACTGTAAAGGAACACTTTTTATGAACCTTTTACAAATTCAAATAACATAGAAGCAAACACCCATGAGTGATTATGTAAATGAAGAGAAGTTTATTTAATGAATTGCCATATACCACACAGTATGTATTTCTACACCAACACATACAATACTTAATTTTACATTTTATGTACATTATTATATACACACAACAAATTTAAACTAAAGCGCCATGAAATAAATATTTTAAATTAATATTGTTGTGTACCTTAGTATATACAATTTATGCATGAGATCTTTTTAGAATTATAAACTATGTGTGTTTATAAAAGTTAATATCAATATCCAAATGTGTTTTTTAACTTTTTTTTTTAATTAATTTTATTACAATCAATACATAGCAATCAAGTTTTTACAAAAAAAGAATTATGTTAAGAACAGATCGATCCCCACCCCTGAGAGAGAGAGCAAGCCAAACGGTGTAAAATTTAAGGCTTGTAAAAATACCTAAATTAATAAATTCTCTGTGCTTTATAAACTTATTTTAAAATATTACTGATTAGATCCTGCCATGTTTTGAAAAAAGTCTGTACGGATCCTCTAACTGAGTATTTGATTTTTTCCAATTTCAAATAGTATAACACATCAGTTTCCCACTGACTGAAACTTTAACTTTTAACACAAATATGTTGCTGAAATAAACTACAGCAGCATTTGTGGGTTCTTTACAGTCAGTAGAAAGCTTCTATTTATACCTTAAGGCAGGTTTTACCAAGTGTTTAACATAATTAATGCAAAATGTTGTGTGATTATTAAATGAATATTAGACTTTCAACTTATCAAAAACTGTTTAATAGAAAATCAATCAAATTATTTATAAACATTGAAAAGCATGAAAGATATCTTTGCCTAACAACCACAATCCCCACCCACTACTTACATTTAGCATGCAAGAAAGGGGAAGTCAGATATGTAGGCAAAAATAATGAGGCAGTGAGGACATAAAATTAACTAAATGTCTTGCAAGTTTTGTTTTCTTTTTTGGTGACAATGCGCATGATCTCTTTAAAGGTTTGGAAGACATTTCTGTCTCCTTTGTCTGCTGGCTAATGGAATTTCTGGGAATGTGATGGATGTTGAGGGACTATCTTCCTGCTGGGTTGCAATTTAAATGTAAAGGTACTGCATCAAAAAGTAAGAAACTCTCTGAAAACCTCTGAAGTATTTTTGTCTGTAATGTACATGGATTAATGGGATTCATTTATTTCCACAGCTGACTGAATAAAAGACTATATGTTTGTACAGCATTATAGATATTTGGATCAACTCTTAACAATATAATACTGTATTAATACTAGACAAAATAAAATCACTCTTATTTCCAGTCCACAGAATATTATTTCAGTTTTGGATAAGCTAACAAAGCACATATAAAACTACCCTGACCAAATGAAATAAAGTAGAAAATACAACTAACCTTTTTCCATACTTTTACATGTATATACAATATACAATTACAGTCAAAGTGTTTTGTGTCTGTACATCCTACATATCATTTTTCAAAAAATGCTTATTCACTGTGACAATATGACCGACAATGAAAATTCTGAGCAACTACAAGGTCACAGGTTCAAACAGGGGGATGGTTGCATACAATCCTGTGGTTCTGAATCTTATTCTTTCTGTAGGTGTTTTATTTAACAGATTTATGGAAAACTCTTCATTTATGGAGGGTAATCATTTTGTCATATGTTGCTCTTCAAATATTAAACTTTGTTCAGGATCTACAATGAACCCCTTCTTTATATAATTCTGATGTGAGCAGTAGGATCTCAAATGTTTAGCTATAAAACAACTTGGTTCTTTACAAATTTGCATTTTTAGAACTCAGCCCTGCTTTATCACCTACCAACACTACTGTCAAACTGCCTTGTTTAAGTATCAGAGGCTTTAGTCCGTTTAATGTGCAACTGTAGTTACATTTAGACACAGAATGCTCTCAGGTGTTCATTTACATCCTTTATGTCTTCGGATCTTGGGGATCACAGAATTGGCGTACCCTTGCTTTTGGCCTCCAACTATTCCACACGTTGTAGTCAAACATTAGTGTGGAATTTTGTTTAACCCTGCATGCACTACGGAAACGTCTCGTTTACAATCGCATAATAATTCAGAGTACTTATTTAAAAAAAAAAATGTGACTGAGTCTTCACAAATGATGTTTAGGCAGTGGTGGGGCCTTTCAATGGCTTGAAGCTTTTTTGTTTTTATTTACTTATTCATATACTTTAAGTATTATAACTTTCATGTTATTGTATTGTTTTTGTTATTCGTTTTCATACTGGTTGTTTTAACCTGATTTATTAAAAATAAAACATGTTTTAAAAAACGATGTGTCATTGTAGTGTCGGGTTCGCGCTGCGCGCATCGTCGACCGCAAAAAAGGTCTTTTAAGTTGTTACATACCTACAAGAGACCCACACGGGGCTGTCGATACAGAGTGTAAATCTGTTTATAGAGAGATAGAGGGAGATAGTGAAAACAATGCGAACTGACACCAACAATTCACTATCAGCCTGCTTCAGCACAGCCGCAATCACGTGACTTGACGATCGCGCGCGCGCATACGCGCTCCTGTCTTGGAGCGCAACAGCTGCTGAGTGAGTGAGATTTACAAACAGACAAGTGGGTTCCGCGGGAGGGGGGGTTTAAAAAAAAAAGTCTATTTATTTATACAATTGTATAGAAGTTTAAGTTAAGAATAACTAGTGACGACCTTGCACTATGGCGAATGGGTAAGTCGAGTCTGCTTGGATATTCTTCCTCTTTTTTTAAAAAAAATCTTATCTAATGGTTAGAGGTACGTCGGCGTGCAGCCACACACAAAAGCAGGAAATACCGTCTCTTCTTCACGAGATGGGATCCGACTGGAGTAAAAGGCAAATCCTAAGCAGTGTGAGAAAACTGCTGGTAATGGATACGCACGGTTTACTTACATTTATTCCCAAAATGTAATTCAGTGTTACGTTAGAGGAAGAGGGGGGAAGTTACTTTTTTCATAGCTTGGCCAACTTGTTCCCGTGTTGTCCGTTGTCACCCTCCTTCTCATCAATAATTGGCGAGTCCGAGTCTAATTTCTCACATTGCTCTGCCTTTTCTTTTTTTCTACCGTGGGCAATTCTGGCTTGCATTTCCAAGCGTCAGAAGGCATCCTCTGGACACCAGATTCACAATTTACAGGTTGTGCGACTATGGGATAGCGTTAAGGAAGCGCGGCTAGTAAAGAAAAAAAGGTGACACGATGCGTCATGCGAGCCACATGTTGGGATATCTTTGAGGAAAGAAAAGTCTGTCCGCGACTTGACACGGGGATGTGGAATCGGACCGTTTTGTCTGTTTGCCCCTAAAGTTAAGCCATAGTTATGTATGTAGAGCTCATCTTCGCGCTCTAAAGGTAAGTCCGATACTTATGGAAATGTGACTTGACACTTTCAGGCGTCTTCCTTTTTAAATATGTTGCTTTGGATTAATGCGCCTCAGCATTTTAAACTCCATAATTAGATTTCGTTTCAGTTAGATGAGCGAATCGACAAGACTCCCAGTTACATGTGCGTTAAAATGAATGGATAGTTCCTTTAAAAAACTTGTGGGGGTCGGGTCATAGTCCCAACTTGATATTATCTTCCGTTATGCATGTGAAGGAAATACGGTGGCGTTTGGTAAGTGCAGTAGTGGGTTAGTCGTTTAATGTATTAATAATCATTAGCATCAGTCACTTATATATATATAATATATATATATATATATACACACACACATATATATATATATATATACACACTCGACTGAAATATATCAAATATATCAGGCGACTGAAAAAGGCACGTAATATACCTGAGTTTTGTTCTCGGCAGCTCTGGCAAAAGTTTGCCCGGAGTCGATTATCTGGTATGACTTGAGCCACTCGGCATCCCAGTGGTTGCTGCTAAGGGAGCAGCAAGTTGAACAAAGGAATTGTGTCAGTTAAGCAACAGCTGTCTGAGCTTTTTGCTTGTTGCTCCAATGCAGGACAGTGGGGGAGAAGTCGTTCCCTGCTTGGGTTGTGTTGCGGTACCTCACTTTAGAATCTTCTCATGTAAGACAGAGTCCAAATAATTATTGCCCATGATAGCCTTGTTCAGCGCAGGCCATTTATATGATAGACATCTAGGAGACCCTAGCATTCAGAGTAAAACATACAAGTTTTTGTAAGGGAATGAGGAGGACTAGCACTTTGAGTAAGGTGGTGTACCAGTACATTGATGACCCACGTTTCCTGACCACTTCATTAATGATTGGGGCAAAACAGGGCTTGGTGTATTCAGAAACTCTTTTGAGTGTTTGTGTGGGATGCCTTTGGCTGAATAAGGGAAAGGGACAGGGTGTGCCCTGAATTAAAAGAGCACCTTCATTCTTTTGTAGGTTGTACTTCAGGAATAGTGTAGAACCCGCTGAACTTGATCAAATGAAAGGCTGGTTGATTTTTTGTTGTTGTTAATTTTCATTCCTATAGTTTTACGCTATAAGGCAACTCTGTTTTATGTGCTCATTTTTACAGTATTTTTTTTTTTTTGACAGTTGTGGAAAGATTTATTACATTTAACCTAAAATGAAAATAAGTTGTCAAAAATCCATCTGCAACAAGTGTAATTTGTCGTAAAATGATGTGCAGATTCCTTTTTAAAACCGAGGTTACTAATGCACCTCTAAAGGCTATTACAATTTACTGTCCAAAACAAATTGCTTAATGTTTAAGGTCCGTGTTCTCTAGTGTAAAACTTTGTTAGTCAGGATTGTTTTTATCATGAGTGAATGATGTTCTAGAAACTGAAAGTACTATTTGAAATCAGGAATTGGCAGATTTAAATTTTCATTGTTCAAATGAGTAGTCTTGCTCCACTTTTTCTGTGCTATAGATGAAAGGCCTTGTATAACTAAAGTTGACAGCAACCGATTTCAGTAAATGTTATATTTTTTGGAAGTCTGTATATGTATATTTCCAACAATTAAAAACATTGCCAATAATTTCAATTTGCAGTCACTTGTGTCAAAAACAGTTGAAATTATGGGGTTACTGTGAGAGCTCAATATGTCTAAAGCAAATCCCTTCTCTTGCTTTACACTTGGTCTTTGCCTTGAGCTAATTGATATTCTTTCTTTTCTTTCACTTGTTTTCTCTGAAGTCATTTCAGTATGATGAAAAAGTCATTTCCTGCTTTGGGATTAAAAGAAACAAGTCAGAAATGTCTCTGTGCTGGTGAGAAATAGCAAAGTGCTCTCTTTCAGACTAAGTGGAGGCTAGGGTTTCTGTGTGAAAGAAACCACATTTTGCTGAATTTCCGCTTGTTTGGAGAATTGAGACCCAGGAAGCCTCTACCTGTTGCTTTCATTTCAGTTAACTGTTTAACATTGGTTTTTATAACCGGGTGAGAAAAGGAATTTAAAATACTTAATATTGCTTGCTACTTTTAAATCTTATGGCAATGTCCATTGTATTTATATGTCTAAAAAGTGATAATGGAACCTATGGGAAGCACCCTTTTATTAATACATTGATAACTTATTGATGGATTGGAAAATTAGCTCCTCATCAACACAGAACATTTGTGGATTTAGTTATTTAGTGTCCATTGTTTTTGAAATTTACAAAATACAGCTGTGGTCTATACATATGATAAAGCAGATGCTAGAAGTCTTCATGGTTTTCAGCACTACTTGTTTCCAGTTACATTCCCATTTGTTTTTTTCTGTATTATTTATGGACCAATTCAGGCTTGACACCTTAGTTCTTTGGCTTCTGTTCAGTTCTGATTTGATATTATATTTTGACTGACATACTGAAAGTCTATATGTGTTTGTACTTTGTATGTGTGTATGTATATATGCATACATATACATACTTTTTTTCTGGGAACACCTCTGTGTGGTCCAGAGGTTTCCCACTTCCACAAATGTGGAGGATAGTTAAACTATCAATTCCAGATAGGCCCAGTATAGATGTGTTTCAAGTTTTGGGAAGATTCCTGCCCTGCACTTGATCTTTGACACTAATTTGGAAAAAGCAGGCATGAGAATAAAAATATTTATTCATATATGCGTTTGAAGACATATCCACATACATTTTAAGTGGAAGTTAGTGAAGGACAGCACCAGTGTTTACCTTTAAAAGGGAAAATTAGTTTTTTTATGTTATGCACTAGTAAAAGAAGAACAATGTAAAACATTTGGGTGACAAAAGTATTGCTGAAGGTAGTTTGATGGAATTCTCCAAGCAAGTATGTCAATGTTGGGTGTGCCTCTGTAGAAAGACTTTTGAGCTCCTCCATGGAATGGAGTGCACCATGTTACCTCCCCACTAAAGTGGAATGCACCATGCTCCAAATATTGACATACACTGTATTATACCATTATTGTCCATATGTGGTAGGTTTTTAAGCAGATTGGTTGGAATCAAGATGCATGTATGTCAAAAGATGAGTGAGTGATACATGTTCTTGAAAGTGTTTCATCAGTTTCTGAATATGTGAAGTGCCATCAGATATTAATATGAGATTACAGTAGTAAAGAATATACAGTTTTTGTTTTTTTTTTGAACAAAAAGATCCCTGTTGTAACCATCTGCAGAGGAAGGAAAGCATTTAATCTGATTCATTTTCTTGTAGCTTGGTATAACCTGTCTTCTGTAATGGTGACTGTTTCAAAAGCTGTTCCGGAGCTGATGCTCTCCAAGGTTTAATGAGAAGCAGGATTGAGTGGTAGACTACTGCTACTATGTCTGATGCTATACTAAGCAATTATGTGTCTGCACTGTTGCTGCAACTGCTACCAAACAGAACATTCTAGGTTCAGTTTGTATTTTAAGGTTTTTATTTTGGCAGATAGCTTGCTCATCTGTAAGCTTCTAAAATAAGCAAATATATCATAGATTACTCTGTTTCACGCATTAGTGGTAATTAGTCCAGTATAAAAGCATTTGCCATATTAACATCAGCTGTTTGGTTTATCTCCAAGTTCCTTTCATCATAACAAGGTTTTAGGTACAACTGAAGCAGGTGTTACCAGGTCAGGTGCCCATACCTGATGCAGCCCGCTTGAGCTGACTTTTACAAACAAGGATACAAACATCACTGCATGAAGTAAATATAGAGTGATAGCACAAACACCCCAAGTT
Source organism: Polypterus senegalus (assembly GCF_016835505.1). Taxonomy (NCBI): domain Eukaryota; kingdom Metazoa; phylum Chordata; class Cladistia; order Polypteriformes; family Polypteridae; genus Polypterus; species Polypterus senegalus. The sequence continues at coordinate 16,004,539 of NC_053167.1, forward strand.
AATCTAGTTTGTCTGTAGTTCCACTTATGGTCATACTACAGGGTGGTCCAGATCTAATTATGCAGATCCAGATCGTCTGGATGACTTTTGATTTATGCAGGGACGATTCCAGTTCGGCCCAAAGACGATTCTTCATGTTGTCAGTTCGCACACTTCTCAATGGTCTGTGATTTTTCGGCTGATTTTTCTATGTAATAAACTTAAGTTATAACATAATGAAAATTGCATAATTGGATCTGGACCACCCTATACTTTGCAAACCATACTTCTTTCTGTTTGTGGTGTTTATGAACTGCTACAAATTTCTCTGTGTAAGCTTATTGTGGATGAATAATACCTCTAAGTTCAAATATAAAGATAATATCCTGCCCTCGAACAATGTCATTTCTGAAAGCAGTTCTCAGTCTCGGTAGTCGATTTAAAAAAAAAAAAATGTTCAATATTTTTTTTTTATTTTGTATGCTTTTGAATGAAGATATGTAATTTGGGGATTCTAGTGCCCAAGAGTTCAAGTTCATTTCACCAACCTCATAAGGATGTGTTTAAGTTATTTGTTAAACAGAATTTTGTGTGTTATGCTTTTCAGAAAATTGTAAAGGTAATGTTTCCTCATGTAAACTTGAATGTTTAGTGCCTCTTCATTTTGAAAGTGATTCCTGAATTAGGATTTGACTTTTAAGAAACACTTTTCTTACTCCTTTGGCGAATGGCACAGCTCAGCCTAGGTTTAATCTAGACCAGCGTTTCCAGTATTCTCACAGGATACCATTATTGGGTCCCAGTGGGTCTCAACAGCAATGGACGACATTGTTCCCCATTTGTAATTGCTGTCATTTCACCAATGGGGAATACCAAGCTATCGGTAGTGTGCTTGTTTCTCATCAAGGGGGATCTCTTTGAATCACTTGTTTCATCAGTGTGGTAGCCCAGCTGTTCAAGTCATAGTTGTTTCTAAGGGAGGCCAAAAAACACTTTTTTTAATTGCTGCATGTTCATCACCAATGAACTTAAAACTGTCATATGACCATAAAGGTTGAGAAACACTGATCTAGACAGCATTGGATACAAGGCAGAAACCTTGAATAGGATTTCTCACTTATTCATATTAGTCCAGTTTTGATCCATAAACCAACCTAGGCTCCACATTTTTGGAAGTGTGTTAAAAACTTGGGTATCCAGTACAAAACCTGTGAAAAATTGAGAGCTGTAATAACGTAGTAACTGTTCTGTCTCTCTCTTCCACTCTTCACTGTAACCCATCAGTCCAAATTTATAATGGTGTGACTTATTTGACCAAATCTGGAATGTTTCTACATTAACAAACTTACAAGGATTTCTTAGATAAAGAGAGAGAGAAATGAAAATCACTGTTCTGATTTTTGTTGTGTCAAGAATACCAAAGTGTCACTGTGTTACTTACATTTCCCAGTGTACATTGTTTGTTGAGCTGTAATATAATATATGGATATTCCCTTCCTGGATGATTGTGGCAGAGAGTAGTTCCTTAATAAAGTTTTTGAGTTACTAGAGAAAAAAAAAAAAAAATCTGTATTTTCACCTACGCTCATATATTTGTTAATGGTCAGAAGAACTGGAGTTAATGAACAGATGGAAAAAACTAGGATCTTCATCAGGACTGTGAATAGTTTGGCAATCCTGTAGACCATTACAATAAAGACACTAATGTTCTTAATCAGAATAATCTAAGAGACTTCATTTTTGGCCTATAGTTACTTTCTTGACCAATGTAAGTTGCTACTACAATCAATGTTTAATACTGAGAAACACATTTTTGTAGGATTACAGTAACCTTTCATTGACTAACTGGCAAGTTTCAAAGTCATGGCATAAAGATCATCAAAGACATACCGGTTAAAAGTAACCAAAAAAAAAAAGCTGTCTAAAACCTCTATAGACAGGACAAATCTTAGATTTTTTAGGTAAATAACATCGAGTGATGGCTTGCTGCATGGTAATTAGAACATGCAAGTACTGTACTCTGTGAATGTAATAATAATGATCTTTTAAACCTATAAAGTAATTGTTGTAATGCATGGTTTGTATTTTTGTGAGAGACTAGTTCATATTTTTGCATATCTGTTTTGTAGCATATCTGTGGTTCAGCATGCACTAATTTTTTTGAAGCGATATAGTAAATCAGGGTATCATCCATTCATTGAAACATTGCAGTAAATGTGCCTTAAGCCACTTTCCTTGCAGATTCTTTTTAAGGACATTTCTACTTATGAGCCATGGATGGAATTCAGTAGTTTAATAAAATAAACACATTATATTGAAACAGCAACAGAAGCATGCAATATATATGTAAAAATACATACAGGGTGGTTTTGTTCAAATTCTAACTGTCCAACGCCAGCTGCATTGTGAAAAGGTTAATTCTATAGGCAACTGAAAACCTTTTCAGTTGGACTGAAGTTGTCTAAAAATCATGTCCCATGGTGCATCCACTATTAAGACAGACCAAGTGCCGCCACAGACATAGAGAAGCAAAACAGAATGGAAGAGACCTATATGAGAAATGTAAAAATGAACTGTGATATTAACATCACTTGGATTGAAGATGGTGTTTTGTTTGTCAAAGTATTTAATATTTAGTTGTATTTTATGAGTAAAATGATTATGATTTAAAATCTTTATATGGGTATTCAACTCATAGGTTTTCTTTAATGCTAGTATTAACATACTTTATATGAATATACTAGTATTCTAGCTTCATCATGCCTTGGCTGATGTGCATTCTGCTGTTTCTTAGACTTAATTTAATTTTGCAGCTAATATACTATATAATGTTTTGTTTGTAGCTTGTTGGATGTTGCACTTGTGTGATTAAGAAAATATAGAGTAAAGCTCTAATGAAGTATGTAGTTGGTAGTTTGTTTTGCAACATGCACTGGGTGTACATCTTCCTGAGCCAGAAATGCTAGCAGATATGTGAAAAAGACAGTTCATGGGAAACTAAAATGAAGAAATTGTACAGGGAATGAACCTGCAAATAAATGAATGAGCAAGTTTTTATAGTAAAGCACTAATTTTTACACAAATTAGTTTTGGCATGTTAAGTTTTGTAATAATTTAGAAACTTTTTTTTTTTTTCAATTTATTTTTGCTGTGTTTTGCAGGTGCTGGTTGCCAATAGTATCATTCTTCTGGATTCCAGTGGCATCAGGCATACATTCCTTTTGTACTTGAGGGACAGCATGAGAAGGCATCAATTTATTTGGCTCTTACAGCAGTTTTCAGTCATTAAATTCAAGTAGCATCTTTGTTTCAAGAGGAATTAAACAACTTTAATATGTTTAAGTTTAGAAGAAAAGCAAACAGAATCCTGTTGCATGATTAGGACTTTGAACCCTAACCTGGTGCTCTGTGGTTTCTCAACTAGATAGTGGTTGGCTTTGATTTGGGTGTTTTTATTTAAGAAACCATGCCTACCCACCCTTTATTAGCCTATGTAGAAAGCCCTGATGGGCTTGATCAAGACTCTTTGACAAGCACAAGTGCTAACATGCCAGGATCTGGCTCTAGTATGACCTTACATATGAACGTTCATGAAAAGAGTTTGCCCGAGGTGGAAAGCTGCATGCCTTTGGATTGCATGTTTTGTGAAAAAACCTTCAAACATCAGGAGGAGCTAGGCAGTCATGTGTTAACACAGCATCGTACAACACTTTGTGAACCTGCTGTCCTGCGAGTGGAGGCAGAGTTACTGAGTGCAAGAGAGAATGGTAACTTAGAAGTCAAGCCATCAGTACATGATGATAAAGATGAGTTCAGCTGTGAGGTGTGTGCCATGGTCCTAGAGGATGCTACAGAACTGGAGGCTCACATGAGAAAGCACAAAGACTCCTTCACATACAGCTGCAATGTGTGTGGCAGACGCTTTAAAGAACCCTGGTTCCTGAAAAACCACATGAGGACACACTCAGGTAAACCTGGATCTCGTAACAAGCCTCAACAGGATGTGGAGCTTCCTGCATTTATCAACAATGTCATTCAGGACTCTATCATATCAAGTGTGAGTTCTCCCTATAAAATGTGCATGGTTTGTGGGTTCCTGTTTTCCAGTAAGGAGATTTTAATGGAACACAGCAAGGTACACACTAGGGAATTGGAGCCTAATGATGAGGATGACAGAGCTGTTGAAGGACAACTTATCACAGGGCAGCCGTTCTCACAGGAGTCCTTTCTTCATTTCCTTAATTTGCGTCCCCATACTTCAGAAGTACAACACAGAGAAGAAAAATCTGCCAAATGGATTGTGCAGCTTGACCCATTTAATACATACCAAGCCTGGCAGCTTGCAACCAAAGGTAAGGTTGCTGTAGGGCCAGGGCAATCCAAAGAGCCTGGTCAGGAAGTTTACACTGACAATGAAGATTCCTCCTCTGATAAAGAAGAACTGAATGAAATTTGGTCTGCCGAAAAAAGTTACAAACCAATTAAGGAAGGCTTTTCAGGTGTAGGTAGAGTTAAGCATAGTAGCGGAGATCCACTTTCCCCTGAGCTTGATGGAAAGCTGTTGCATGGCAAGGACAAACCTACTCAGTGCAGTGAATGTGGAAAAATGTTTAGAACCTATCACCAACTTGTGCTGCATTCCAGGATACACAGGAAGGAGCGGGGTGGTGCTGAGAGCCCAACTGTCTCAATTGATGGAAAACCTCTGAGCATTAGCTGTGTGGAAAGTGGAGTGGACAGAGCTGAAGAGGGTTCAGAAGATGGTTCAGAAGAAGGCAACCATGGTGAAGCATTTAATTCAGGTAGGAATATCAAATAAATGATCACATGACCATTGTGAGATGAGCAGTTGGTACAACAGTAATTACTTAAAATGCTTGAAAGTAACACCCCAGGGTTTAGGTTGTATTGAAAAAGGACCTTTTATAAAGTCTAATATGTGTTATTTAGTGACTTAGAATTATTTAATTATTGTTCTTTCTCTGACTTTTTCCACTTCTGTATGAGGTCAATGTGCTTGACCAACCTTCTCCATGCAGCATGATCTTACACTTCCTCTCCAGTCAGACCCTTTTCCTTCAAATCTTGGCCTCAACCTAGATATCTTAGATATCTCTCCCACTTTTCTTGTACCTGTGTTTGTCTCATTTCTTATTCTGTCTTGTAACTTCACACATCCATCTCAGCATTCTCATTATTGGTACATCTGACTTCTCCTGTGCTCCCTTTACTGCTTATGTCTCTGCTCCTTACGTCATTGTGGGTTATACCACAGTCTTAAAAACATTACCTTTAACGTTCATGGCAATTCTTTGATCACAAAATACTTCTGATACCTTCTTCAATTGTTCTATCTGCAGTTCATTCTCTGGTTTATTTGTGAACCTAATTTTCAGTCTTGGGCTACCACTGATCCTAGATATTTAAGTTTATCCACTCTTTTTCAGTAGCTCTCCCTGTAGGTTAACTTCTAAATGCTGATCATAATTAAACCTCATATATTATGTCTTCTTCCTATGTATCTTTAATCCTCTACAAAACATTTCTCCATTCTTCCAACTTCCTTTCCACTTCCTCTTTTCTGGTGCTTCACAAGACAGTTTCATCAGCTTTTGTCCCGTGACACAACTCATCCATAGATCGAAGAGGTAGGGACTTAATGAAGGTCCCTGGTGCAGGCCTACTCTGAAATCTTGTCTGTTACCTTAACAATGCTTTTACCTGTTTCCTCACTCTCTCATACATATTAAGGGCACAGTGGTAGCTCTGAGGCTAGGATCTGCACTGGTATCGCCATCATTGCCAAAAGAGATCCTTCTCTGCTGGTCCCTTGAGCAAGGCCCTTGATCTTCAATTGCTCCAGGGGTGCTGTACAATGGCTGACCCTGCGCTCTGACCCCAAGGGGTATGCGAACATGAACAAATTCCTAATACAAGAAATTGTATAAGGTGAAATAAAGAACAAAAAAACTATATGCTAGGCAGTCTTCACATGCTTCTCTGGTACTCCATTCTCTCCCATGCACCTCCTAACTCTTTACATGACACTCTATCATAAGCCTTCTCCAAATCAACAAACACAATTTGCAATGTTGTCTTTTTTTCTCAATGTTTCACTATGAACTGTCTCAATGCAAAGACTGCATCAGTTGCTCCTGTCCCTGGCATAAAGCCAATCTTCTCTTCCCCTATGATGGTCTCTTCTCTTTATAACTGTTTTCTAATTTTTCATGGTGCATATCAGTCTTACCTCACAGTAGTTTCGACACAAATTATTTGATTAGATATAAAACAAAACATTTTGAATTGTACTTTTGGATGTACAGCTTTGTCGTACTTGTAGTCTTGCTGACATAGAGCGATCAAATGCATTGCTTCAAAACCTATAGTGGTGGGAAAACCTTTTGAATTGCTTATTTCTGCATTATTTTATATATACAATGTTAATTAAAATCACCACATATAATTTATTGTGGGTCTGCGAATGCAGTGGAGTGGGCTGTCGCCCAGCTGAATTTTGTTAACTGCCTTTGGAAATTAATGGGTGCTGCATCTTCTAGATCTAAGATGTAATCATAAAGATTATGGCATGTGTCCATTATTTCACAGGTGTCCATTTGGATTTACTCCTTTTATATCCTGTTACAAATTCATGATCTACATTGCTATTTAAAGAAATATATTGTTTACTAAGATTTATAGAGTGGCATAAATCCTCGAAATAAAGAGAGAGACATCCAGAAAAAAATTAACATAAGCCGTAATAGTTAAGATTGGCTTTGGTCATTGCTGTTTATTCTTGATATAAATATGTTTTCAAAACTTACAAATAACAACTTAAAACGTGGAATTGTATACATGGATAATTATTTTATACGCCTGTGAGATGTATTGTTCCCTCTGGGATGCTTTTCTTTGGTGCTTCTCTATTCCATTACATTGTTTGAAAAGGTCTAATTTTTACACTGCATTTTTTTCTTCTGTTTTTACCACTAACAATGAGAGGGGTGGTCAGTGATGCATACTTTCTGTTATGGAGGGGTTTGAGTTGGCATCAAGCATTTTTTATCCAAGTGTGCAACGGTAATGGAATATTATATATTAACACAGATTTTTAGTTCAAAATAATATGTAACGTTGGGCTTTGTCTATAGTCTTTTTCACACTTATCCACTAACCAAAGCTAAATCTTTATAATGGACACATTTTCTGTTAACATGTAGAGTAATTTATTAGAATGCTAGTTCCTACCTTGCATCAGGAAACCAAATAGATCACCCAGATTGGACAGTATAAACTGTAGTTCAAAAGTTAGTACAACTGCAAGAAAATATTGTTCACGTTGGAATCTGAGGGAGAGAGAAAGAGACATCTTTTTTGTGTACTATTTATTAGAATGTTAAACCTGGTCTTTTGCTTTGAAATGACCTGATTAAAGCAGCAAAACTTTATTTCTTTTTTGTTTTATAACTCTCTGGGCTTAAGTTTATTTTTGAAGCATTTTACTACCTTTGGAATGATTCTGTAATGCTTGCTAAATGTCTTTGTATGTGGCTGGCACTCAAGCAACCATAAAATTAAAGGCTAAAATGAAACACCTTCACATGAAGGTGTCTAGAATATTGAAGACACAAAACATGGGTATTTCCTGTCCTAAAGCTGATAAACATAACTAAGTCTAGCAATAAACAAATATAAGACCGAGGATGATGTTAATGGATACATCTGAATAAAAACATATTAAATTAATATTGAGAGTAGTCTATCACTGATTCTTTGTGCTAGGTAAAATGTACATCAAGTGGTGTGAACCCTCCTAGTAGATACTAGCTATATCACTATACACTTTTTTTGTGGATTAACAGATTTGTCATTCTTGTATATTTGTAATTTATACTCTGTGCCTTCACCATCCCCTACATGGCTCTGATGTCCAAAACTGGAAATAAGAATGTCTGTCCTTATGTTAAGACATCAAATGCAGAATATAGATAGTTCCACTCACAGTTGATTCTCATTTGAGTCTTTTGTTATTCCTGATTTGCTATCAAAGCTAAAAATCCTAAAGGTGCATTATTGTATTCCATCCCCATAGTCGGATATGACCAAAGTTTTATGTGTTAATGCAAAGTTTAAGAGGCATTAAAATGTATTGGTAGAGTCCGCATTTTAAATCTGACTGATATTTCAATACTTGAACCCAATGATAGCTTGTATCTTGGATTAGGTTAGATAAACTTTGTTAATCCCATGAGGAAATACTGTAATAGCTAGCATGGATCTGACGTTGTACATAGCTTAACATCTTTTTACCTCCTCATTTTCTTAATTTTGCTGATTGCTGGATATTCCAGCATTGCAATGTATCAACCACGTTTGTCCCAAATTTATTTTTAGACCTTAGTCTCTGGTGTTTTAATTTTGCCAGCACCAGATAGCAAGAAGGTTGATATTGTATAAAGCCTGCATCATTTAGGGCGTTCATGTGTCACGTATTAGTTTAGGACAGCCATACATTGTGCTGTCACTTGTTATGTCATCAGCAGTTTGGGTGGGAGTTGAAACACAGAATTGGTGTGGATGCCATATTAAACCTGATGAACTCAAGCTGACCATGCCTGAATTTTTTTTTTGGCATGCCAAAAAAATTATCAGGAACCCATAAGCCCCTTGGTTCTGGTCACATCATATGTTATACCTTGAAAGTAGCAACTTTGTGACCTTCGTTAACTTTTTCACAGATTTGTGCTAGTTTGAGAAATCACTTGGGAGCTCAAAAGTAGAGTTTAAAGCACATAATGTATGCCAGCCCTTACAGCTAAATAGCTACCTTGTATATCTCCCCATGCCTAGTAAAATTCATGTCAAGTAAGCACACATTTTGTTTTGAGAAAGGGAGAAGTAAAGAAATTGGCTCTTGAAATTAATATACTGTAGTTAATGAAGAAAGGCATCCTTTTCATTTTTTCTTATACATATCCATTCACATCAGCAATTCTTCATTTTCATCATTTGAAGTTTATTTAGTAGTACTAGGCTGTCTTCACATTAGTCTTTGCCTCATGCTGTATTGTTGGTAATTTGTAGTGTTTTCTAGGCAATGTAAACTAACACTTTGGGGGGGGAAACAATGGCTAAATATTGAAAAGGTCTTTTTGCTTTTATACGTATTGTAAACTTGCAAGGTGTGGTTTTGCTACATTCCTTCAGTTTTTAATTTTACTCAGAATATGTGATTAACTGCTCATACTTTTTTAAATGTTCATAGCTGTACACACTTTGTGCATTTTTTTTTGAACAGATAAAAGTGAAGATGGTTCTGAAAAAGGGAAAGGCAAAAACTTTGGTTCTTCACGAGAATGCAGTTACTGTGGAAAGACTTTCCGTTCAAACTATTACCTCAACATTCATCTCAGGACACACACAGGTAATTTTCTACCATGTTTCCCACCACATTAAATACTTGTCACTATTTTTATATTGTATAGTTTTTTATGTTTCATTTTTATTTACTGGGTCGTACACTACAAGTATTGATACTCTCTGTTTTGTTCTCCTTCCAACAAATCTGTTTTTTTTTTTTTCTCTTGGAAAGAGATGGTGATGCTGGTATTCTGAGCAGCCACTGGAGATAAAGTGATGCTAGGCATCTCATGTATGTACAATTTGTGATTTTTGCTTTAGCAAACTTCACAAAATCAAGTTTTTGGATATCTGGTCACCAGCTGATAATTGTGTTTTTATTTAGGACCAAAGCATGTCACTGTATGATCTCTGTATTAGAGGCATACTACCAATTGCTTTTTTTCTTAAGTTCATATCTTTTGCTAATATTGAATGCCTAATAGAAGATGTTTTCAATTAGACGTAAAAGAAATGTATATTTAAAATGAAGAACTGTTTCCCTGTTTTCATTCAAAGTATATATAACGTATTTAACTTAATGATAAAAATTTTAAATGTAATTTCTTGTAAGGGTGCATGCTGAAGATGTATAGCATTCAAATTAGCACTCATTACACTGGTAACTAAGTACTGACAGAATTATGGAGTAGATGATACAAGAAAATAACTACCATTGCCTGTCTTCCAGTAGTGGAAGATAGACATATCGGTGGATTTCTATCTGGTCTTTCACCTGCAAAATATATGCTTACAAAAACTACACTTCTACTATGATTCAGTTGCCAAGGGTATGCTCTGAGTAAAGTGCATTTAGTCCAGATATCACTATTTTTCTTTTGAGCTGCAAAATAATCAAATCACCTGTTAACATTGTTTCAACATTGAAAATTACTATTAGAGCAGTGGTATGATGTGTTATATTTTTACAATTATTACATTCATACATTGAACAGCTGGGTATAATAGAAATTAGACAATAATATTCAGGTACTATTATGACCCATATTTTAATGGATAAATTCAGTGATTTTAAAGTGACCTATATTTATGCAACATAGCATGCTATCATTTACCCCTGGCACTTGTTTCTTGATTGAAGCTATATGTTGCAGTTTAGTATAACATGGTATATCACCCTTTAAAGATCTTAAATATGTCCAGTCTGAAGCTAAAAAGCCCTTTGTTTAGCAAAACAAGTCATGATAATAAAAGGAGGGTGGAAAGAGACAATTTTATTACAAGCTTTGTCAAACTAGAATCTAGAAATAACATTTCTTTGTATCTATTTAGTGCAGAATATCTATATAGCCAACATGGTGTGTGTGTATATATATATATATATATATATATATATATATATATATATATATATATATATATATATATATATATATATATATATATATATATATATATATATATAATATATTGTGAAAATAAACAGTAGAGAGATAGATAGATACTTTATTAATCCCAAGGGGAAATTCACAAACACTGTGACCACATGTTTTATCCTCTGCTGTTTTTTTGTTTATTATAATAAAAGGCTATGGCAGGTAGCACTTAAGTTAATTCTGAAATCCCATTAAAATATCTTTTTTAAGTGAATCTACTAATTTAAATCTAATTTTTACCTAAAAGTAGAAGCAAATTATTGTTCCAAATATCATCCAAAGGTGATATTTTGGAGCTAATGTAGGAAATAGGTCTATGTAGTTGGAATTGTAAGTTTAGCACAGATGAGTGCCTCGTATATAGCAGCTATGACACATTGTTATGGAATGAGTGAATTAATAAACTTGCTATGCCAAAAGCTATGCATTGGTTATTTCTGTCACAGTTACTTTTTCCAGTTTATTTTGTAAAATCGAAAAGGTCCCTAGAAGTACATACTAGTATTCGACTGTGAATTGGTCTCTACTGACAATCACAAAACCACAAGATAAAATGGTCTTTTCAGCTGACAGGCCTAGGTTTGCCAATGACTGTAGTAGTAATTCCCACTCTATAGCATGCAGTGGATTCAGAAAGTAGTCAGACCCCTTCATGTTTTTCAACATTGAAGATTCCCAAGAGCACAGTTGTCCTCATGATTCTTAAATAACCGCCTAGCGAAATTAATAATGGGAGAAGGAAGAATGCCATGTTAAAAAAGGTGACCAAGAACCCTATGGTGGCTCTGATTGAATTCCAGAGAACCAGTGTGGAGATGGAAGAAACTTCTAGAAAGACAGCCACCACTTCAACAGTCTACTAATGTGGGCTTTATTGCAGAGTGATCCTTCCTTCAGTAAAAGACACATGGAAGCCTATTTGTGGTTAACAAAGACACCTGAAGGACCATCAGACTGTGAGAAATATGACTGTCTGATCTGACGAGACCAAGATTATATCTTGTCTGGAGGAAACCAGATACTGTTCATCACCTGTGTATAGTACCATTCTATTGTTAAAGCATGGTGTGGGGATGTTTTCCAGTTGTAGAAAGTAGGAGTCTAGATGAAGTTTTGGGAAAGCTAAATGGGTCAAAATACAAATATTCTTAATGAAAACCTGCTCCAGACAGCCATATACCTCATGCTGGCCTGAAGGTTCACCATAAAGCAAAATAATGACCCTAAACACAAAGCCAATACAACACAGGGATGGGTTAGGGACAGCTCTGGTGATGTCCTTGAGTTGTCCAGCCAGATCCTGGACTTAAACTCAAACTCAATCAGAAGATCTCTGGTGAGACCTTAAAATAGCTGTCCACCAATGGTATCAACCCAGCCTCACAGAGCTTGAGAGGAATTGCAGAGAAATATGGCAGAAAATCCCCAAATTCAAGTTTTTAAAGCTTACTGTATCAAGAGCAGGAAGACTATTTTGATCTTCCTCCCTCTTTATTCTCTAGTTATCTGTTACAGCTCCTCGGGAGTATATTTTGGCTTATATAGGTAAGCCTCAGTAATGAAGGTCAACATCTTTCATGTTCAAACATACTGGTGATTTTAAGTGAATGCATATTTGTCAAAATACTTCAAAAAGTATAGCCTATGCACTATTTTAACTTTAATTTTCAGTAGGTTTGTTACAAGGTAGGTTTGGGTACAGAAAGTATTCAGACCCCCTTCAATTTTTCACTCTTTGTTATGTTGCAGCCATTTGCTAAAATCATTTAAATTAATTTTTTCCCTCATTAATGTACACACAGCACCCCATATTGACAAACAAAAAAAAGAATTTTTGAAATTGTTGCAGATTTATTAAAAAAGAACCATGTGATATTTCAGTTTTTCTAAGTATTCAGACCCTTTGCTCAGTATTTAGTAGAAGCACCCTTTTGAGCTAATACAGCCATGAGTCTTCTTGGGAAAGATGCAACAAGTTTTTCACACCTGGATTTGGGGATCCTCTGCCATTCCTCCTTGCAGATCCTCTCCAGTTCTGTCAGGTTGGATGGTAAACGTTGGTGGACAGCCATTTTTAGGTCTCTCCAGAGATGCTCAATTGGATTTAAGTCAGGGCTCTGGCCGGGCCATTCAAGAACAGTCAAAGTTGCTGTGTGTACATTAATGAGGGAAAAAATTAATTTAAATGATTTTAGCAAATGGCTGCAATATAACAAAGAGTGAATAATTGAAGGGGGTCTGAATACTTTCCGTACCCACTGTAAGTGTTTTGAGCATGGGGAAGGCCCTATATAAATAAATTGTAATTTTTTTATTTTTATTAAATAACAATGATTCTGAGAGAGCCCAGACCTCTTCCAGAAATTGTAAAATTGTATAATACAGTATATATGCACTATATCTTTCTGAAAGCACTTTGTGTACATATTTAAATAAATGCTTGTCCAACCTAAATATGTCATTTAACATGTTAGAACATATCCTAAATCAAATGGTACATTTGTTTTAGGTTTTTATCCCTTTGTATATTACATCATTATTGATGTTCCAGTGTGAGTCCCATGTGGAAAGGATGTGGTGTTCAGAATTAATAAATATACCTTCAGTCAGTGTGTCTGGGGTAAATAACAGCATGTCATTACTGCGGGTGAAAAACAATGCATAGTTCTGAAGCATGTCTATTTTCATGGAACCAATATATTTTAGTCCTGCTTTTTACTATTTGCTTTTAAATTATAGGTGAAAAACCTTATAAATGTGAATTTTGCGATTATGCTGCGGCTCAGAAAACATCCCTTCGATACCACTTAGAGAGACATCACAAGGACAAGCAGTTGGATAATGAACTGACTTCTAAGCCTTTGTTACTACCAGAGGGCCATCCACCATCTTTAGATAAATCTCATCTAGAACTGGCAAGCACAAAAAGCAGTACAAAGATTCTTGATGTTAACCATAATACGAAACAAGCCAAGCAGATGTGGATTCCTTCCAGTAAGGTTTTTGATAAAGCTCCTCACAGCAGTTTGGCAAATGCTGCAGATGCCAAAAAAACATCTACTGTTAGTCCTTCCTCCTGTGTTAAATGGAGTCCGCAAGTAAAAGAACAAAGGGCAGATTGTCTACTTGTGCCAAGTGATGCTACTGCAGAACATTCCAGCCAAAATACTGGGGATTCTACACAGTTAAAATGCAAAAATGAAGAACCCATATGCTCAGAACAACATCCAGAGACTCCATTAAACCTGTCGTTGAAAGTTTCACTTACTCTTTCCTCTACCTCAATTCCCAAGAGTGCTTTACCTGTAAATACATGCTTATCTTGCACTTTTAAAACCTTCCATCCAGAGGTTCTTCTGATGCACCAGAAACTGATGCATAAAGCCAAACTTGAAAGTATCAACAGGAACAAACTAAGGGCTACTGGAGGGGCAGTCAGACAAAAAAGATTTACTGGCTGCCCACCTGCCTTGGAAGGAAAAGACGTGTCACCATTGCCTTCCATTTATAGAAGCTATCCCCGCAGGACCAAGTCTCCTCCTTGCCAGCAGCCAAAGGTGCAGAGCAAACCAACTCTACCTCATTTGTCTCAGACTACTGTACACTTGCCTGAAAGAGAGACTAAGAAAATGAGAGTCGACTCTTCCTCAAATATATGCCCCCCTCGGGCAGATGTAAAACGAAGCCCTTCTCAGCATTCTCGAGATGGTGAATCTCAAGGGAAAAGAGAGAACTACCTCCCAGTTAGATCAAATTTCTCAGATTGTGAAGGACGTGGTCAGTGGCCTCAAAGTGCTAAAAATGGAGTTACATGGAAAAGTGACTATCTGAGGGCTGGTCCCTCAAGTGTTCTTGCAAATTCTGCTTGTGTGGATTTTGGAGAGCCATCAAATAAAAGATTCAAGAGTTCTGGACTGGTAAATCCTTTGCAAACCTCCTCTGAACTTAAAAACTCCAGAATTGGTGATAACTATGGCAGATTGGTAGTATCTGGGAGGAACATGCGAGTATCTCCTCATGAGAGTTTACCTTCAAAAAGGGCTACATCTGGTTCTCCACTGAAGACATCCTTAGCATCTTCTAATGTGAGTGATCAAGACTGGAATGTTCTAAGTATTCTCAGGTCCTACAGCCCCAGTGACCTAGCATCTTTATACAGTTCAAATTCTGCCAGCACAAGCCAAGTCTCCACAGCAGGAGTAGAAGGTATATTTTTCTTTTGTTATATTGAAATATATAAAAGCAGAAAGTAACAGATGTGCTAGTTGTAAATTTATCATATAAATGGAAGATGTCAGAATGGTGTTAGAAGTTTAGTTGCAATTTTGGTTAAAATTAAAATAGAACCCCTAAAGTAAACAAAAACCCAACACTAAGTGAATATTGAGAAGTACACTGCCACTGTAGAGAAATCTGTCAGCAATAGCATTACTCCAGTTCCAGCGGCTATTCCCTCTCAAGAATCATGACTGAGATGTGTACTTAGGACCAGGGCTGTGGATTCAGTACACAAAACCTTCGACTCTGCCTCCTTAATTTATGGTACCACACATATTTTCTGTGTTGATTGAAAGCACACACCATACAAGAAGCATGGCATTTCATCACTGTCAACATTAATGGTAAAGTTACTTTATAGATAAGGTAAACTTTATTAATCCCATGGGGAAATTCTGCAAATTTTAGCACCCTGACAAGTTTAAAGTTTGTATTTTGAAGCTTTATCAATGCTGTTATGGCTTTTTATATTTTTCTATTTTTCTCTTTTGTCTCACTCCTAATTAGGTGTGCTAAATTACATTAAATTTGGAAACAGTATGGTGCATACTACTTTAAAGAGTATTTTGGAATAATGTCCAGAATAGGCAGTTTTAGAGCTGCCAATTGAGGAGCGAGTGTATATGTTTCAAGCAACTTGTTTACTTATGTTCAGCGTGCACATTTTTAAAGAATGACTTGCACATGGCAGAGTTTATCAAAGATTGATTTGGTTGGGAGCAGCGCCCCTGAAGACAGAACATTGGGTATGAGTGTGGGTCTGTGAAAATATAACGGTATTAAGACTGCTTTTTGCAAATGTGAGAGAAGGTACATATTTATAGGGAAGGGTGCTTATTTGAAATCCAACAAACTTTTTAAAAGTTTTTAATGCATTACACATTTTTAACTGGTTTCACAGTTGTCTATGCATGTAGGTTGTTTGGGGTTGTGGAAGTCTATTAGCCATGGTTTGGGTATCATTTTATTGTTTCAGGTTTGGAGTGGATGCTCTTCTTGGAAATGGATCCAGGTTTTTTTTCTCTCACTAAAAATGCTTGTTTACCTCACTGTGTCTGCTTTGTTATTATTTAGACAAGCTTTCTCTTCATTTACTTATACATTGCTATTCTGCCTCCCATGCCACTGAAGTTCAACTTAGTACATTTTGAAGTAAACTTTTGTCTTAAAAGATGTCACAGAAAAATTATTATATACATTGATGTCTTGGATCATACATGAACCTCAAATGCTCCAGGCTTAGTCTCTAGCATTGACTTCCCTTTCTTAAGTGTTATGAATAACAAAATTATTTTCCATCTACAGGCATTCCCCGGGTTACATACAAGATAGGGACTGTAGGTTTGTACTTAAGTTTAATTTGTATATAAGTCGGAACAGGTACATAAATTAATTTAGTAAATGCTATTGTTGACCGTCTGTAACCAAGTGCTCTGCCAGTGAATAATGGAGTTTCACCTCTCTCTGACCTTTTTATTTCTTCTTTATTTTCAATGGTGATGGTTTTTCTCTTCTTTACTGTATCACCAGCACTTGCATCAGATTTGTGTTTCAGAGACATTGTTGAAGGGAAGACAAAAGATTAAGATGAGCTCTTCTGCACAGCACCGTACATGCTATCACAGCAGGAAGGCACCCCTCATCAGCACGTCTGATGTACTGACAAGAGAAAACTTCCTGCTATGTACGTAACCGCACATGCAGGCTTGCTATTGAGAATGAATAGGGGATCGAGGGACGGTTATTCACCAGCCCACCTCACTGTCACCTCCACTACAATATGCTGCCTGCAGTGTCCACCCACCAAGAACGAATATGGTGCAGCCAAAGCCGGGTAATGAATCACCCCCATTCAATAGGCAGCCATCCGATGCACACTACAGTGCTACCCCCTGCCATCCCATTCACCCTCAATGGCCTCCGTTCAGCCACAACAGGGTCACCACTTGCAGCATTACCAGCCGCCCACCGAGAACGAATGGGGCAGCCGTGAGTGGCGGACGGGCAGTGAAACTACTTGCCGCCGAGGGGCACTACACTGTGCGAGCAGTGAAATCGCCCCCCCTCTAACCTCCGTCCAGCCAATGCTTGAAACATTACTAGCCACACACTGAGAACGAATGGGGCAGCCGTGTGTGGTGGGCGGACAGTGAAACCGCTTGACGCCAGGAGCCGCCCAAGGGACACTACACTGTGCCAGCAGTGAAATCGCCCCCCTCCAGCGTCCGTCCAGCCACTGCTTGCAGCGTCCCCAGGCCGAAGATGACGGAGTGGCACTTACTGAGGAGTATGTGTCGCAGCTGTGGCCTCGTTAGTAAGTCGTAGGTCGGATGTCCGTAACCTGGGGACTACCTGTAGTTTTATCATTGATATTATTGATATGATTGATTACTTGTAGCTCTAAATGAAATCACAAAAATAGAAATGAAGTTTTAAAATTGCTCAGTAAAAAGTACACAAATATTATATTTAAAATATTTAGTATATTTAATGTTTAAAAAAATGGATAGATGTTTGTTTTACTGTTCAAATAAATAGAAGTATTAAATGATTTTTCCTTTGCAAAAGAAGGCTTCTACCACCCTCTTGTGGTTTTTTTTGGATACAGTGGAAGTAAAGCATACCAAGCAGAACTGTCGCTGTAGCAATTCAGTGGATCTGCAAGGTCAGACCAACAGTGCCTTGTACTTGGAAAGCAGTTTGTATTGTCATTGACTAACTTGATGTTATGCAGTTAAAATGAAAATACCAGGCACTGGTAACATTTTCAACTGTCAGTGACCATAAACTAACCTAGTAACCAAAAGAAAATTCCTTTTGTGCACAAAAAAAAAATCGGAAAATCAAATAACCTTTATAGTTTATGTGAATTTCCCCTTGGGGATTAATAAAGTATCTGCGTGGGTTTCCTCCGGGTACTCCGGTTTCCTCCCACAGTCCAAAGACATGTAGGTTAGGTGCATTGGCGATCCTAAATTGTCCCTAGTGTGTGCCTGGTGTGTGTGTGTGTGCACACGCGTGTGCCCTGTGGTGGGCTGGCACCTTGCCCGGGGTTTATTTCCTGCTTTGTGCCCTATGTTGGCTAGGATTGGTTCCAGCAGACCCTCGTGACCCTGTAGATAGGATATAGCAAGTTGGATAATGGATGGATGGATGGATTAATAAAGTATCTATCGATCGATCACTTGTGCT